>NC_134689.1:420008013-420308013 GCF_050947455.1 Rhinoderma darwinii
ATTGTTTGTAGAGCCAGGCCTTGTCTACTTGTCTTATACTCTAGTCACATCCAGAGCTGCATTCATAGTTTATTACTGTAGAAGGCACTGGCTAAAAAATGTTTTAATGTCTCTCTCTTTTTTTATTTCACACCCTTCAAGGTATTTCGTTGCCTCCCGAGCAACGCTGTCCAGAGTCACCGAGTACGTCAGACTTATACTATCGTAGCCAATCTGGCCAGCACTGACCCCAGCCTCTCCCGGGAGATCCTGACCAGGGTGAAGGGTCACTTGGTGGAGTTCCCAATGTACTTTCTAGTTGAAGAGAATCTCCTGCCTCCTCTCAACAGCAAAGAGGGTGTAATCCCTACCGAAGTGTGGACGTGACCCAAACAAAGAGAATCTCCACAGTTTTTAACATCTCAGACAATCGTGCAGAAGTCACAAAACTGTCAATCATATGAGAAGTAACCATGGTGACCTAATGACGGGGTCACACTGTGTCCTCCAAGAAACCCAATCACTACATTGTATCTGAGGGATCACCACTCTGCATATACAGCAGCCAAAACCGATCACCATGAAGTAGTCTGTATACACCGTACTCCCAAAACGTCACTGCTTTGTATACACTGTACCCCCAAACTGTCACTGCTCTGTATACACTGTACCCCCAAACTGTCACTGCTCTGTATACACCGTACCCCCAAACTGTCACTGCTCTATATACACCGTACCCCCAATACGTCACTGCTCTGTATACACCGTACCCCCAAACTGGCACTGCTCTGTATACACCGTACCCCCAAACTGTCACTGCTCTGTATACACCGTACCCCCAATACGTCACTGCTCTGTATACACTGTACCCCCAATACGTCACTGCTCTGTATACACTGTACCCCCAATATGTCACTGCTCTGTATACACCGTACCCCCAATACGGCACTGCTCTGTATACACCGTACCCCCAATACGTCACTGCTCTGTATACACCGTACCCCCAATACGTCACTGCTCTGTATACACCGTACCCCCAATACGGCACTGCTCTGTATACACCGTAGCCCCAAAATGTCACGGCTCTTTATACACTGTACCCCCAAAACTTCACTGCTCTCTATATACGGTACCCCCAAAACTTCACTTCTCTGTATACATTGTACCCCCAATGAGTTCACTGCTCTACTGAATAGTGACCAGTTCCGAATACCGAGTATCTCCAAAATATCAAATTGCTGTGTACACAGTATCCAAAACAGATCACTCCTCTGTATCCAAAACAGATCACTTCTCTCTATCCAAAACAGATCACACCTCTGTATACACTGTATCCTTTACACACTACTATTCTATATATACAGCACCCAGATCACTGATCAATTCTACCCACAATACCCTCCTGACCTTTAACCTTGGTGTATATATAGTGGACACTAGACATCAGTCGTTCTATGTCGCCGAGTCCGTGCTTATAAAGGGGGAACACGTATGTGTTTTAGGACTTGGGATTCAATCACCGCGAACGCGCGTCTTACATCCGACACCTGCACTTCTTCTATGGGAACACACAGTATAATGAAGGTTTCGGACTATGCGTCCTATAGTACAATGTCTTCCATTCATCAGCCAGAGACCTGTGGTTTTATAACACTAATAATTATTGTATTAACTGGAGGTTGCACTACCAATAAACTCATGATATATTATACTCTGAACCTCAGACATCAACGAAAATGTTATCAAGATGCCACCAATCTTTGACTAGAATAGGTGTACCAGCAGCCCAGAGTGTTTCAGGAGAGCCGATATTGTGGGAGGTCACAAACCGAGAGATACGTGTCTAGATGCTGTCTTGGGCCTAGCTATTTTTGGCTGAATGCACAGGACCGGTCTGATAAGAATGAATAAGTCATATGAATGGAATAAATGGTTGTATGGCTCTAGCTCAGTGTTCTTCACCAGCATGGGGCATAGTTTGCCTCAGAGTCTTGGTTCTGCACTTGTTTAGAATGAGAAACCCCTTGTTCTTGTACCTAAAACCAGTCACAAGCAGGGAAATGTTATAAAGATGTAAAAATAAATAAATAACCTGTGATACTCAATGTCAAGCAGCTGCTGCAAAAGCAAATAAGATTTTAGGGTCTATACAAAGAATGAAAAAAACCTGTGATCCTTATGTAATATTACACCTTTTTAAATCCCTTGTAAGACCACTTCTCAAATATGGGATTCAGTTTGTATGGGAACAGAATGTATGAGAGCTGGAGAAGGTCCAAATATTAGTGACTAGATTATTAGATGGGATGGAAGGTTTCAATGAGATGTTGGAAAAATTTGGCTTTTTCAGCTTGGAAAGATGATGTCTTAGTGGTGGTCTTGTTTTTCCATACAATATTTTTGAGTTTTTAATTTAACAAAGGTTACAAACCGTAGAAAGGATCAACTAAAAGTAATAAGCGATAGTGTACGCATTAATGAAATATGATGATCACAATTAAATCCGTGTGAGATGGTGACAACCAAAGTAAAATAGAGCGTTAGCCATGGCACAACTCGGTGCGTAAACCAGGTCAGAACTTCCAAAAGGAACAAACTAGGGGAAGGAAGGGAGGCCACAGCTGGCCGGTGAGATTGGAAACAAAGGCTCCCAACTCAAGGCAAAATAAGGGGGTCACAGAGACAACAGGGTTGTTGCTTGCAGGGTACATTTTAATTGTGATCCTACCAAGCGGCCCATGCTTTACAAAATCTCTTAAGCCTGTCCTGAGATTTGACCCATGAAAGGAAATTTGGTGGAATGCCCCATTTGGCAAGGACTGCTAAGACTACGAACAAGAGATGGTGTCAAATGCTTCCCTATTATCTAGGCAGAGGAGCATTGCCTTAATCTCCTGATAATTGGCAAGTGTAAAAGGGCCTTTACTATCAGGCAGATAAGTGGTCATAGAATGCTCGTTGCCGATAAATTAAAAAACTGAAATATTATCGTTGTCTGCAACACATCTTGGTGTGTAAACAGGTAGATGCGCTGCCGACAATGTATGGGGGCGAGTGATCGGAGTAATAACTGCTCGTCCCCATACATATCTCCTTGTGATAGGAGCAAACGAGTGCCGATCAACGAGGTGTCTCGTTGATCGGCGTTCATTGCACTGGCCAAAATTGGCCGTGTATTCGGGCCTTTACTTACATGGTTGAGATGGGCTATTTGCTTATTGTTATCTGAGACCTAGGGGCAGGGTTTGAAGCCCTTTGAGGACAATACTGGAGATAAAATTGGAAATAGTTCCATGTAGATTAGAATCTGATGAAGATATATAGCGAAGACTGAACATTTTGTGGAGGTTTATAGCAAAAATATCTCCAAGAAGTTATTCATACATCTGAATTGGAGTAGTTCTGACAGTGATCTTAAATGCAACATCTCAAAAGAGGCTCTCCAAGTAATGTGGAACAGGCTGCCACCAAGATGAACTCATTTCTTGTCCTGCTCTAGGGCTATTTCCTATTGATGCTTTACTTCGAGGATCATCTTTCAACATTCCTTCAGCTCAAAGGTTTGTTTCTGTTTTTTCCCTTATGTTTTTCATCTCTAGGGCTATCGCAAACCGGTTTCCCACCCACTGAGTTACCTCCTACTTCTGTAGCTCAAACGGTGTCTAACATTGTTTCTCCATCCCTAGGGTCAATTGAGGACAACTCTCTAGCTCAATGTTGTCTCATGTTGTTTCTCCACCATCAGATACTTTTTCATCTCTATCCCAGTCTGCCCAATAATCCTGGAGAAGACAGCCCTAGAGATGAAGGTGAAATAACATAATACAATCATGAGCTAGACCAGAGTTGTGAGTTGACCGGAAGGGTAGAAAGTCAGTTTGAGATAGCCCAGGAGATGATGACAGCCATAAAGATGAAGACCAAGAAATAATGTGACACAAAAAACAAGGGGGCACTCCCTCCGTCTGGAGAAAAAAAGGTTCAACCTGCAGAGGCGACAAGCCTTCTTTACTGTGAATCTATGGAATAGTCACCGCAGGAGCCGTCACAGCAGGGTCAGTAGATGGCTTTAAAAAAGGGTTAGATAATTTCCTAGAACAAAAAAGTATTAGCTCCTACGTGTAGAAATTTTTTTCCTTCCCTTTTCCCTTCCCTTGGTTGAACTTGATGGACATGTGTCTTTTTTCAGCCGTACTAACTATGTAACAACATTGGAGCTGAGAAGAAGTAGGAGATGACCTTGGGGATGTTTTTAGAAATGATAGCACTAGAGATGAAAAGTAACTACACGAGGAAAACCAATGTACATAAGTCAAAATTTAAACCAGAAAAAAGGTGGAGAACCTGTTTGGGAGATGTCCAGAATTCTTGGGTGATTTTCCACCTTTTCTTTAGTTGAAAGGGTGTCTCACATTGTTTCTCCACCTTTAGTTACTTTTCATCTCTAGTGGTATCAACTAATTCCCGAACCCCAAAGTTATTTTTTACTACTTTTCCAGCTGAAATGTCGATGTCATATTGGTTCCCAACCTTCAGATGTTCTTCATCAGGTCTCTAGGCGATCTCAAACTGACTACTGCGGTAAATTCACAATCCGCTTTAGCTCAAGGTTGTCATGTAATTTCACAATCTCACAATACTTTTTTTTTTTTCAATCTCTATGGCCCTTTGACATGGGTGGGTTTTCTGCCTGGTAAATAAGTGGCGATCGACAATGGAGCATGTCGAAGTGGCTCGTTTGCATCATTTAACCTGATCCCCATGATCGGCGTCTATGGGGACTAACTATTGTTAATACGATTGTTCGGTCCCATACATTTTGCATCTTGTCGGCAGCACATCCCTGGTTTACACGGGGAGATGTTCTGATGCCAAGCTTTACGTTTTCGGGTTGCATAAAAGGTCGGATCATCCAACAAACGAACGTTTGCTTGTTGGTTTACTGATCGCTGCCATGTTTACACCGGGCACAAATGGGGAACGTTTGGCCAGTGTAAAAGTGTCTTAATATTAGAAGAGAAGAAACAGTTCAAGTTCTCTCCTGATTCTTATTTCTCCACATTTAGATACATTTAATCTCTAGGACGGTCATCGCCAGGACGCTAGGGCTATCTTGAAATTACTCTCCAGCCTTAGGGTCAATTCACGACTATCATTCCAAATGAAAAAGGATTTGGTGTCACATTTAAGTAGGTATATCAGTAGATATAAGCAGTGGTCGGATAATATAAGCAAAGATAAGACCAACTAAAGAAATGTACTATGGCGAAATCAATATACTCAGGTCCTCAAGCTTCCATAGCTTTTCACCGCTTCAAAGATGGAACATATTTAAAAATGGCGCCTCTGATGTCCTGGTTTCTCAAGCTGTAAATAAGAGGGTTTAACAAGGGAGTCACCAGTGTGTATAGGACTGACAGACCTTTGTTCAGATGTATGGAATTATTTCTTGGTGGGAATATATAAATGGCTGACAACGTCCCATAGTACATGCACACGATGATAAGGTGCGAGCTGCAGGTGGAGAAAGCTTTTTGTCTTCCAGTGATGGAGGGAATCTTGAGGATGGTCTGAATGATTGAAATGTAGGTGACCATAATAAACATTGATGGAATCAAGAGGACCGGGAAGGAGACCACAGCAATGATCAGTTCTACAGAAGATGTACTGGAGCAGGACAACTGTATAAGAGGAGCAATATCACAGTAGAAGTGGTTGATAGTGTTGAGGCCACAAAATTTTAATTTGCTTGAGTAAATATATACAAAAATGGACAAGGTGAAACCCAACAACCAGCAGGTGGTGACCATCTGAAGCTGATGAGTGAAGGTCATAGTAATGACAGTGTAATGGTCTGCAGATGGCCACATATCGATCAAAGGACATGGCTGCCAACAAAAGGCACTGGGCAATGGTTGGAACACTTAATAAGTAGAATTGAGATATACACCGGGCAATTGATACTTTGCCTCCTCCTGCCAGTATCAGCCATAACATGTTGGGTACAATGTTACTGGTGAACAGGATTTCAGACAAGGACAACTGGCTGAGAAAGAAATACATGGGGGAATGGAGACTCTGGGTCACCCTAACCAAGACAATTACCAGGACATTTGCTGTCAAAGCCATGATGTGGACAATCAAAAACAGAGTGAAAACGCAAATCTTGAAATTGTGGAGGTTTCCAAATCCCAAAAGGTAAAATTCTGTAATTATTGATTGATTTCTCTTGTCCATTCCCTGGAGACAATAAGACAAAAGGAGATCAGAGGATACTGGTCTTGAGGAATAAAAATAAAATGTCATCATTTAAAAAAAAATATTCTGTTTTTATTGTTTTGTATATTAGGTTTTATATCCTGCGATTTGTGATTGAAACTTCATGGAGGACACTTTTATATTGACTTGGACATCAGATATCCAGCCTTAGGTTAATCTCTTTAGACTAAGGTTTTATGTGTTCCAGGAGATCAGTCATTTTCTCACGTCTCTTGCTGTAAAGCAACCTAATGCATATAGAGCCCTCATCCACTGCTCTGTTGGCAAAAGACCAGGCACACAATCGCACTGTTTTTCATAACTGTGCCATACCACCGTATTCCCATGACCGTGATAGCCATAGTGCTACTCTAAGAGTGTCAGTCATAGTACCCCTATGAGTCACCGTGCACCCATAACAATGACGGCCACAGTTTACCATGAGTGCCAGCCATAATGCACTCCATTGGGAACCAGCCACAGTACTCTATGGATGTCAGCTATAATATACCAGTCAAATAATTACCTCACCTGATCCCCACTCGAGGATCTAACGGTATATTCACACGGCCTATTTTCAGCCGTTTTTCGGGCCGTCAACCCCCCGAAAAATGGCTAAAAATACAGAGGCTGAACATCTGCCCATTGATCACAATGGGAAAAATGATGGTTCGTTCTAACGGGGCGTTTTTAAAAACGGACGTAAAAAGAAGTGCATGTCACTTGAGTCGTTTTTGGAGCCGTTTTTCATTGGTTCAATAGAAAAACAGTTCCAAAAACGCCTAATGCATAAAAAAACAGCTGAATATCAGAGGCTATTTTCCCTTGAAAACAGCTCCGTATTTTACAGCCGTTTTTTGTCAAGCGTGTGAACATATACAGCAGGCCACTCAGATGTAACTCCCTGCTATTGATCAGTTCAGGATGGAGCGTACAGGGCTGGATCAAGTTGGGTTGTATTGTGATGTGTCCTCCTAGGCAGAAGAGAGAACTTCACACTGCCTGTACTAACATATATATAGATAGAAGAAAGTGATCAAGGACCTGAAGACGTGAAAATCTTCACAAGAAACGTTCAAGTGAAAAATATATTTAGAACGTCAAAGACGGAAAACTTCTGCGAAGCTAGTGAAGATAATAAAACTTTTGCCAATCAAAGCTTTATCTTATTATAGACATATGAAAGATGCCCCTCAACGGAGAAGAAAATGACTCTTGATTTATGAAGACGAGGACACCAAGTGACAAGCGGATGGTTCTCATCATAAAAAAAAATCATGGAAACCTCATTGAGGACCCAAAAAAGTTCTAGTGAAAAATGAAACCTAATTATAACGTCAAAGACCAATGACTTTAGAGCCGGTGAAGATCATAAAACTTTTGCCTATTTGGAACATTTTAAGAAGGGATCAAGACATCAAGAAAAACAATGCAGGATGATGGAGGAAGAATGAGGGACCTGGGACAGATCTTTACGTTCTACAATATATCTGTAGGATTGTCCAGACTGTGGAATCTTCTCCTGGACATTAAGAAGTGGGACAAGTACAAGTATTGACACCTCTGAAGTTTGATGCTCTGGAAGACTGATGAATATCTTGGAAGACGTCAAGTAGATGTCAGATCTTCCGCTTAGAGCACAAATAACTGGATTGAAGCTTTATCTTATTATAGACATATGAGAAGACACACCTCAACGGAGAAGACCATTACTCCTGGCTTATGAAGAAGAGGACACCAAGTGACTAGCGGATGGAGCTTATCAAAGAAATTATGAAAACCTCATTGACAAGCCTGAAGACCCAAATTAGGAGATAGAACATTCTGGTAAAACACTGGGACATGTACTAAATTTATATATCTAATGGCTGAGATTTGCCATTATGTCCTCCTCATGATCCACTTTTTTCAGTTTAGGGATATGACTTAATTTGTCTCAGCATTTATAGAAGGGTCTCATAATGGCTGGTAGTATATTATTCACAGCAATTTAACCTTCAATTTTGGTAAAAATTACACAATCGACTGTCAGCGAAATGACACATCAATTGTCCCAACTATTTATGGGGTCAAGTAATTCTACATCGTATATAAGGTTTAATTAAGACTTCCAGCAAGGTCAAGAATAAGGTCTTGTATAGTTAGTTATTTAGTGATTTTATGTCCATATTTCCTATTATGTAGAGTTCATAGAGGGGTTCCCTGCTGTGATCCCTCTCTGGAAGCCAGAACAGTGAGCCACTCTATAAGAGCAGCCCCTCTCTAACAGACTTGAGGGTCCACACATTCCATAGATTGCCGTTCAACTGAATGGCCAACATATGATACTACATTTCTAGCCAGCCAAGGCTCCTCCAGTTTTCCGGGGCATCGAGCCTGTACAGCAGCAACTGGAGTGTCCATGGTTCTACATTATGGAGCCATGAGTACTCTGTGTACTACAGTATAGTACATCCATATGGCACTGTGTTCTCATAGTAACAATAATATGAGGGGAGAATATCTCCATAATCTAGCGGAAAATGGCACAATTTATTTTTCATATAGAAATAACCTTCGTTTTGTAGTATAGCCCTATAGAAACCAGATGTGTAGGAAATCGGAGCACAGTATGGCTTCATAAACACTGTTTAAGCCCTTAAATGTCGCGGTCAATTATGACTGCGGCATCTAAGCCATTAAAAAAAGAGGGGGCATGTTCCATCGGCCTCCATGTGAGGTGATCGCGGGGTGCTTTTGGTTAGCATGGCAGCCCAATGATGGCCCTCAGATCTGCCATCTTTGTGCTCCTATTAAGCTCTGGAGACTGTAAAAATCACAATTTGCTGCAATTGGTATTGCAGTATATAGTGTAAGCGGGACGAATAAAAATAGTTACATACAGTTAATTTTTTGAATGTATAAAAAAAATGACATTTAAAAAGTTAACAAAAACCCTTTTCCCATTTTCCACCAAAAGAAATGTAAAAAAAAGTTAAAAACAACCTAACTGGCATCACCACGTCCGTAAAAATAGGAACTATTAGTACAGCATTATATAACCCGCACGGTGAACAAAGTAATAAAAAGAATGATTGTAAACACCAGAATGGCTGTTTTTTGGTCACCTCTTCTCCCACAAAAATATGAAATAGAAAGTGATAACAAAAATCTCATGGACCCCAAAATAGAACCGATAAAAACTAGAGCTGATCCTGCAAAAAAAAACTAAAAACCCTCACACCGCTCAATTGACAGAAAAATTAAAAAGTTATGTCTCTCCGAATATGGCGGAACAAAACAAATTCTATTTTGAACTTTTTTAGTTTTTCCGTAGTAAAACATAAAAAAGACTTTATAAATTTGGTATCGCCGTAATTGTATTGACCTGTAGAATAAATTTAACATGTAATTTCTACCACGCGGTGAACCACTTAAAAACAAAACCCAAAATACAATGGAGGAATCACTGCTTTTTCCCATTTCCCCCCCCCATAGGCTAAGATCACACAGGGCAGATACGCTGCGTAAAAGCGCGCAGCATATCCACTCTGTACGCCGCAGGGAATTCCGGGCAAAAAAACGCAGCAAAATGTGGTGCAGTTTTTCGACCGGAAAACTGAAGCATTAGCCGGCCTGCTAGCAGTGATTGGCTACAGTGGCGGTCACGTGTAATGAAACATTATCCCAGGAGGCCGGCCCTCTGACATTATCCAGGCTGGCCTCCTGTGATAATGTTTCATCCCATGTTACCACTGCTACAGGAGGGCGGCCTGGAAGAAGAAACACAGACTTCTGGGTAAGTATGAGATTTTTTTCTTAATATTAGTTGTGTTTCGATGCGATTCCGTAGCAAAAAAAACGCAACTGCTATTTGTTGCGGCTTTTGCCTCCCCATTGAATTCAATGGGGAAAAGCCACAACAAATAATCAGCGTTTACGCAAATACGATTGACACGCTGCCGAATAAAATTCCGCACCACATGTCAATTTCTGAGCGTTTTTTTCCGCTCAGTATTTACGCATCGTGTGGATGAGATTTGTTCTATCTCATACACTTTGCTGGTACTGTATTTGCTGCGGATTTTCCCCAACTAATTAAGCTACGGAAAATCCACGGTACTTACGCAACGTGTGAACTGACCCATAAATATTTTTTTCCCAATTTACCAGTACATCATATGGTACAATAAATGGTGCCATGAAAAACGACATCTCATTCCACACAAAACATGTCCTCTAATTGCAATATTAAAAAAAATAAAAGTTAAGAATGTGGGGAGGAGGGAAGGAGTTAAAGCGTGTGTGTGTGTGTGTGTGTGTGTGTGTGTGTGTATATATGTATAATTAACCTCCACTTTCACCTCCATGAATACATGTGCCTGATCATTCTAGAGAAGTAAATAAACAATCGCCTTTTTAGTCTATTTAAAGAGGAATTGTGATTTGGAAACAGACCTATGTATAACTGCTTGACTCTATCAGCACTAGGATTATTATTATTGCCGAAGATTTGTGAATGATGTGATGATAATTGGTGACTTGCAAATTAATTTAAGAATTGTATAGCTGCAGCAGCACTCACTCACAGCAATGGCTGCCTGTCTAACACACTGACACTGTCTGACTCCTATCTCTGTCCCTGAAATCTATCTCTCTATCCAATTTTTGTAAATCGAAGCATCTATTCTCCTCACTATGAGGCCGGATTCACATGAGCGTGTGCGTTTTGCACGCGCAAAAAACGCGGCGTTTTGCGCGCGCAAAAGGCACTTGACAGCTTTGTGTGTCAGCCCTGTATGATGCGCGGCTGCGTGCTTTTCGCGCAGCCGCCATCATTATGACACTCCGTTTGGATGTTTGTAAACAGAAAAGCACGTGGTGCTTTTCTGTTTTCATTCATCCTTTTCACAGCTGTTGCGCGAATCACGCTTGTCCCACAGAAGTGCTTTCGTGCGGCATGCGTAATTTTCACGCACCCATTGACTCCAATGGGTGCGTGATGCGCGAAAAACGCCCAAAGAACGTACATGTCGTGACTTTTTCGCTGCGGACTCACGCTGTGTAAAAATCACGCACCTGTCTGCACGGCCCCATAGACTAATATAGGTCCATGCGACGCGCGTGAAAATCACGCGCGTTGCACGGACGTACATCCCGTTCGTCTGAATAAGCCCTGAAACATACTCACTGACGCTAATCCACGTTCTATCTGTATTCCGTGTTTTGCTATCACTTTCTTTCTGACGTCCTCCTTCTCCTTTCACTATTCACGAAAATCCGAAGCTTTTTGGAAATTTGTAATGAATTTGATGTATGGACTAGATTTGCTCAACTCTAGTGCTGTATTATGGATCCGTACAACAAAGTTGTGTGATAAAGCTGGGTACCTGGGTACTTTTATAAAAGTATAAATTATTAAAGCTGCCCTCCCTATTTTTATATTTTTACCAAGGTACATTTTCCCCCAGATATGTTGAGGTCATGAATGGTCATCAGCGGCTCC
The DNA here is from genome assembly GCF_050947455.1 of Rhinoderma darwinii. NCBI lineage: Eukaryota > Metazoa > Chordata > Amphibia > Anura > Rhinodermatidae > Rhinoderma > Rhinoderma darwinii. The sequence continues at coordinate 420,019,736 of NC_134689.1, forward strand.
ACTGGACCTATGGTCAGATCTGTCCATGTCAATGGTTGAGTCCTTCGAGTGGGAAGATCTGGAAGCATTTAATATGATGATATTGATCACCGATGATATCTGGGTGTAAGAATTGAATGTAGACCCTTCAGTATCTTACCTGACATGATCTGTAATGTTGAAGATCAGATGTGTTCTATTCAATTACACGAATGAAGCCAATATTTATATAACAACTCGGGACCCTCCGAGGAGTTTCCGCCACCCTCCTTATTGTCAGTAGACTTGTTAGTGATTATCATCTATTTTCTACGATTATAATGATCTCATTATTTTGGAGTGCTTGTTCATATTGATCTGGACTAAATCTAGGAAACTTATAGTGACCCCCCCCCCCAACTATTAACGTCATCTAGGTTTTCTGTCCAAAATGTTGTGCTAGATCTGTATAGATAAGGAGCTATTTTTATTTTTTTTTCTGCTACAGAGCTCCAAATCCCCTGCTTTCCTATACATAGTCATACGGTTCAAGAGAATCTCCAATAGACACATAAAATCATTCACATCACCCCCTAATCTAAACCAACCAGTTCCAGATTATAGGGAGGGCATGCGATGCAAGTGCCCCTTGCCTGCACCCCTTGGGGATCTAGGGGGCATAAACCAACTTCCCTACTGAGGCTGGCTCTTTATAACGATTGTTAAAATAACAACTGGATCCTGGACCCTGTCCCACCATGCATTTATGGGATTCATCTGCGTGAAGCGTCAAACAGTCATGGCCACAGGCTTGAAGAGAGGATTGTGGCCTGCCGACACTAGATGCTCATGTGATAAGAGGAACCGGTTAAGTTTAGTAGTGACTATTTTTTGGGGCATTAAGTGTGGCACTATTATAGGGGGCACTCAATACTATCCCGGGAATTTTGGAGCTGTAGCATCACGCAGTCCAAACTACAAGCTTTATACAAGAACTATGTAACATACAAAGCTTTTTTCATCAGTAGTTGCAATAGGGGATGAGTTCACTTCTGGAAGGCAGTAGTTCTGGTAATTACATGTCCCATGATCCATGATGCCTTGTCCAGGCATGTGCTGGCATCTCTGGGGAGGAAGACGTCTGCAGGAAGATAGGACTCTGCAGTCTATGACCGCGGACGTTACACTCTGTAGACAACAATGGTCTCATCATGTCTGGTGTACAGAAAAGTGATGAGACCATTGTTGTCTACAGAGTGTAACGTCCGCGGTCATAGACTGCAGAGTCCTATCTTCCTGCAGACGTCTTCCTCCCCAGAGATGCCAGCACATGCGGCCGTCCTGTCCTGCAGTGACCACTAGGGTGCGCGCTCCAGCTAATTCCTGGCCTTAATGGGCCAGAGCACACATATGTTTCAGATTGACTGATTGCTCCCATGATCACCCTGGACTATAAGAAGGGCCCTGCCCCTTCCTTCATTGCCTGAGCACTGTTTATGTACCCATGTTAGTCTTTGCAAATGGTCCCTTAGTGTCTTCCAGTTCCCAGTGTTCTCGTACCTGTATTCTGCATCCCGTGCTACCTTGTTCCTGTGCTTTAAAGAGTTGGAGTTGTGTTGTACCACCGATCTGTCTGCTGTCTGCTGCCAAGGTCCCATCTGAGCCTAGTCTTCGCTACTGTCTGAACCACCACAGGTACCCTTGCTTGAACTATAGACTTTACTTGGTACTCTGTTGGCCTGCTGCTATACCTCTACGGCGGTAAGGCCCAGTGGGTCCACATACCCACAGATCGTGACACAGAGCTTCACTTCACAAACCAACATTCCCCAAATCGAACAATATTCAAGCCACGGGTGGGGGTGGTGGTGGTGAAAACTGGCAAAAAGATATAGGATCTATCTCACAAGCTGCATGGGATGGAATATTAGCTAATTGTTTAAACGTCACTTTCAATGCGTCTTGGAATCTTTCACATTGGTTCACGATACACAGATTACACGCAACACCGTCTCTTTTTATTTAAAATTAAAAGAAGAAATACAGATAAATGTCCAAAAATGTACATGTACTGGAAGGAAGTGATCGATAAGTTAAAAGGTGTATATATAAGTTGGACATCCAAATGTCTTCTGTCTTGTGTATACTCGGTGATAGTTATGAATTGGGGACTTCTGTTCATAAAAATAAATCAATCACTAAGGCCCTCTTCGTGGCAAAAATGTTGATTCTACGACTTTGGTTGTCAAATAAAATTCCACCATATGCAATATGGAAAAATTTGCTTAATCTTATGATATTTAGAGAGAGGTGGATATACAGTAAGAAGAATCAGCAGGGACCTGCACCCATCTCTGGAACGGGGCCCCCTAATCCCCGTTCTAGCTTTTTGTACTCACGCTGTCTCCCGGCCACTTCCTGATTACATGGTCGGGAGTTACATAAACAGCGTTACTCGCCGAGCTACGCTGTTTACGGAACTCCCATAGTAGGGAATGACCGTTACAGAAGCAGTGTAGCATGCTACGCTGTTTCCGTAACTACCATTAAGTTCTATGAGACTTATGGAAACAGCGTAGCTCAGTGAGTTAGGCTGTTTACGTAACTCGCGACCATATAACCTTTTTCATGGCCGGAATTCACCTCATTCAGCCGCAACATGGAGCAGCTGAACGGGATTTAGGGGGTCCCATTCTGGAGATAGGTGCGGGTCCCAGAGGTGGGACTCGCATCTATCTGACATTTATGACTTATCCTGTGGATATGTCATAAATGGCTCTCATGGGAAAAACCCTTTAAGATCTTGTAACATATTCTCTCATATAGATATGGCTCTAGTCGATAACACTTGTATGCGAATGATTCAAAATGTGGAATATACAACTAGGGGGATCTCAGATCATTCACCTTTAGGCCGAATTCGGACGACCACAGTGTATGTCCGTGTGACGGCCGTTAAAACAACGGCCGTCGCAAAGACGCATTTATTTCAAAGGGGCCGTTCACACAGCCGTTGTTTTAACAGACCGTGTGAAGGGTCCATTGATATAAAGAACATATCCTATATTTGTCTGTTTTCACGGATCCCTCGATGGACTCAAGTCTATGAGGGGTGAGTGAAAACGGGTCCTGCGCGGGTGCAACTCGGACGTGAATAACGGCTGTTTTTCACGTCCGAGTTTGTTCTCGTTCGAGTGAATATGGCCTTAGTTGATAAATTTTGTCATTCTTTAAGGGAATTTCCTAGAAGCTTTAGGATACATTGGAGCTCAAGGAACTCTCTTCTACGAATGTCGATACTGCGGTATAGTTCCTGTCTTAAGCATCTTGGAGTGGTGGTTTTCAGAAATGTATAGGATTATGTTTCTCTAAAATGTATCCTTATTAGACATAAACTAAGGTTTTGATAACAGGGTTGATTTATACCATACGCCTTGGAAATGTTCAAAAATGTATTTATATTGGGAGGAAGTGATTGAAAAGTTAAAAGGTACACACAAGCTGGACATCCGGAGGTCTCCGGTCCTATTTAGACTCAGTGATCGTTACGAATTGAGGACCTCAATGTAAAAAAAAAAAAAAAAAAAATACTACTAAGGCCTTTGTGGCAAAGATTTTGATTCTATGGCTTTGGTTGTCAAATAATATTTTATCGGATGTAACCTGGAAAGATCTGCTTAATGTTATGATATTTAAAATGAGGTGGATACACAATAAGAAAAAGCAGCAGGGTTTTTTTTTTTTGTCTGTCCGGAATCCATGACTAATCCATGACTAAGGACGAATACAGAACCACAATGGGTTAATGTGTTTTTTTTTTTTAAATACAATTTTTTTTCCTTCCTCATCCTCCTCCTCCATCAGTACTCCTCTTCTTCTGGGGTGAGTGGGTAATATAAAAAAATCCAAGGTGGTGGTAGTGTGATAGTGTGTGGACTTCTGGACTTCTTATCATTTCTAAAGGTGGCTCCTTAAGTTGCCTATATACTTAAGAGTATTGTTGATGGATCCCACTAAAACCAGTGAGCTTCGTCGACAGTGTAATGTGCATAGGGGCCTCCTGACTTCAGAAGGTTCCGGCTTGTCTACCTCTCCCTGTCGAAATAAACAGCAAAGCATGTTTATGAAGAAGTTTGTGGAACATCTATCTTACGTATATGACTAGAGATGAGCGAACTTATGAAAAGTTCGGTTCGGCAAGTTCGCCGAATTTCGTGAAAAAGTTCGATTCGGACCGAACTAGTTCTGACCGAACCTGTAATTCAAGAAAGCACCTAAAAATCGTGTATAACACTGTTTAAAAGCCCTAGAAGCCCTGTATAACACTCTTAGGTCACCCATGAGTGTATGCAAGTACTTTTGATGTGTCTTTAAGGCAAAGTTAGTGTCAAAGTTACGCCAACATGTATGGCTATAGGAAAACGGATGGGACACGGTGATAACTAACAGAAACCACTGCACTTGTGCATGTTGTATGCTTAATGCATTGTTAAAAAAGGTACAAAAATGAACCATTTTTGGCGGCAGATGCCTGCCAGGGTTCATACATATAAGGTGGTAAAAGAAGAAGCAATGGCTTTGACAAGCCCTCCAAAAATTGACCCTTTTTATTGGCAGATGCCTGCCGGGGTTCTTCCATACATGGATGTAAAAGCAACAAGCAATGGCTTTTCACAAGCCCTCCAAAAATTGACCCTTTTTATTGGCAAGGGTGAGCAGTAGCAGCACATTAAAAGACACTGGACAGTCACAGGACAAAGCCCTGTGGTGGGGCAGGCCTGCTTGTAGCAGACGGGTGGTAGTAGAGGTAGACTAGCGAACACAGACAGCAAGGGTGGTAGACTGGTAGTAGCAGCAGCACATTAAAAAAAGATACTGGACGACAGTCACAGGACAAAGCCCTGTGGTGGGGTAGGCCTGCTTGTAGCAGACGGCAGTGGAGGTGTATTGGTGGTAGTAGAGGTAGCCGACACAGACAGCAAGGGTGGTAGTAGCAGTAGTAGCAGCACATTAAAACAGACTGGACAGTCACAGGAGGACAAAGCCCTGTGGTGGGGCAGGCCTCAGGCCTGCTTGTAGCAGACGGCACTGGGGTGGATTGGTGGTAGAAGTAGTAGCAGCACCAACAGCGGCACATTAAAAAAAGAGTGGACAGGACAGAATCCCATAGTAGCAGGTGGCAGTAGCAGGCGGCAGCGGCAGCAGCAATGTCAGATCTAATCAGTGGCATCAGGCACAGGGGTTTTAAAATCCTCACCGATCCACGCTTGATTCATTTTCAGAAACGTGAGATTTTCCAAGCTGTTGGCGGACAATCTTGTTCGCTTAGGGGTGACGAAGCCCCCTGCCGTACTGAATACCCTCTTTGACGCTACACTGGAGGGTGGACAAGACAGTACACCCATGGCAAACTGGGCCAGTTCTTGACAATGATCCAATCTGCTGACCCAGAAGTCCATGGGGTCTGGGATCAGGATTTCTGACGGAGAAAGGGCACAGTCCAGGTGCGAGTGAACCTGGTCATTTAGGTGCTGGTGATGGTGAACATCCCTTTGGTGACTACGATGTGTGTCAGGTCGGGGTATTGGATGTAAAAATGTTGTCATCATATTTTCCAAACTGAATTGGCTGCTGCTGCTGCTGCTGCCGTGGCTGCCGCCTATTGCAGAGGTAGCTCTGCTAGAGGCGGTGGAACGATGAGACAGTGGGGAGCGGAGAGTGGCCCCCCGGTCAGACATGCTTGCAGCAGGTGATTGCCGTTTGAAAGCCGTGACAAGCTGGCTGCATAGCTTCTCTCGATAATGAGCCAATTTTGCCTCCCTCTCGGAAGGCGCAAAAGACTCCCCCATTCTGGCTTTATACCGAGGGTCTAAAAGTGTGGCTATCCAGTACTCATCTCTTTGCTTCATGCTAACAATACGACAGTCAGCGCGCAAGTAACGAACCATACAGCTCGCCATCCTGGCCAGCGTTTCAGAGGGCCCGGTTGGTTCCATCTCCGCCCCATACTGCCATGGTTGTCCATCATCAAGGTCGTCGTCAGACTCGTCATCACCACCATCACAGTCATGTTGTGCGGCTGCCTCGTCCCCTATCCCTTCCTGTGATTCCATCTCCAAATCCAGCTCCTCTTCAGGTCCTGTTTCCTCATCCTCATCCTCCTCCTCCTCCTCCTCAACATCCATAGCCAGATGTGATCCTTCCTCCATCCTTTGCTGAATCATCGCTGTGAGCGTTTGCTCCATAATGAATATCAGCGGCATAACATCGTTCATTCCGCTAGCGTCACGGCTCACAAATCGTGTGGCCTCTTCAAAGGGCCTCAAAACGCGACATGCGTCTCTAACCAGCTCCCAGTGCCTGAGCTCGAAATTACACTGGCTCCAAACGCTGCCCGTCTGCTGCATCAGGAAATCATTCACGGCTTTCCGCTGTTCGTACAGACGGTCCAACATGTGCAGGGTGGAATTCCAGTGTGTTGGAACGTCGCAAATCAGGCTGTGTTCTGGGAGATTGTTTTGACGCTGCAAGTCCAGGAGGGCGTGCTTAAATGCATACGAACGTCTAAAGCGGACGCAAACCCTCCTGGACATGGCCAGCACACCCTTCAAACCAACATATGACTTTAAGAAGCGTGTTATGACCAGATTGATCACATGTGCCATGCAAGGAGCGTGTGTCAGGTGACCTAGACACAGTGCAGCCACAACGTTCTTGCCGTTATCAGAGACAACATTGCCCAGTGTGAGTTTCAGAGGAGACAGCCAGCGTGCGATTTCCTCCTTGATGCACAGCAGCAGCTCCTGCCCTGTGTGGCTTTTCTCGCCCAGGCTCAGCAGGTGTAAGATAGCGTTGTGGCGCTTCACCTTGCACCTATGAAAAGAGGAGGGAGGAGGAGTGGAAGATACGCTGTGTCCTGTCGGGGACGGGAAGACCTCCAAGGAGGAAGGCAAGGTGGAGGAGGAGGAGTAGGAGGAGGTGGATGGTAGGCGCCTGGTGTCCGGAGTTGAACCAGAAAGATACAAGCGTGGAGGTGGTAATGCCTGGCATTGCTGCGGTGGTGCATCGGACTGCAAAATATTGACCCAGTGGGCCGTGAAAGACATGTACTGTCCCTGCCCATAGTTGCTGCTCCACGTGTCGACGGTGGCATGTACCCTGCTGCACACGGGTAATTGCAAGGACTGGCCCACCTTTTCCTCGACATGCTTGTGCAAGGCAGGGACAGCTGTTTTGGAGAAGTAATGTCGGCTAGGTATTCGCCACCTAGGCTGAGCGCACGCCATGAATTGCTTGAAGCCGGCAGAGTCGACCAGGTGGTACGGCAGCGACTGCACCACCAACAACTTAGCCAGGTGTGAATTAAGCCACATGACAAGTGGATGACTGGGTATATATTGTTGCTTATTGGACAACTATTCCATAATGGATAACTGACAGGACGTAGGAGGAGCACTAGATGACAGTGATGATGATGATGACAACGACACGGTGGATAAGGCCTGGCTACTACTTAGATGACAGGGACTCGGAGCAGCAGCAGAGGCAGAGGGGTCTTCATTAGATGTACATGATGGTGGGGCATGTTCATTGTCCCACATGGCCTTGTGATGCCGTTCCATGTGTTTACGTAGAGCAGTAGTTCCTACATTGCTGCCCTGCCCACGCCTTACTTTCTGCTTGCAGATACGGCACTGTGCCATGTTTTCGTCCTCCGGGAAGGTACAGAAAAATTGTCACACGGCAGAGTACCGTAAAGAGGTAGTACCACGTCCACCACCACCACCACCACCACCCGAGCTTGCCCCTTGTCTGGCAGGCTTTTTTCAGGAGCCTACACCAGTAGCAGCAGTGTCGCCGTCACCGGCTCCTGAGCTGACCCTACCGCTGCAATGTTTTGCAGATTGACTTCTGCCCCTACCTCGGCTTGGCTGTTTATCACGGCCAGTGCCGCCACTACTACCCTCCTCCTCTGACGCCGTCATCACCTCATCACCTGGTTCCCACGTCCTGTCTAAAACAACATCATCATCATAGCCTTCCTCATCATCCCCGCCACTTCATTACTGCGTCTGCCACCACGGCTACCACCACCAACACCCCCACTACCGCAGCTATGCGTCTCGGTCACCGCTTCCACCTCCACCACCGCTGCAACACACTCCGTTGGCTGACTCGCGGAAAACAAATCATCATCAACATCATCACTATGTTGTTCAGTATCTTCCTTCGCACCCGAGGAGATGTCTCTTAGGACTCTTAGGAAAGATGGCTTCCCGCTAGGAAGGGGGAGCGAAGACATAGATGATGGAATGGAAACGCTAGAAATACCCATATTACTACTGTCACTGTGCCAAGGAACTGTAGAGGATCTGGAATCCAACGAAACCTGGCTTGAAGCCAGATCGTCAGAGTCTTCCTGCTGAGATGACCGCGAGCCAGCCAACCAGTCCACAATGGCCGTATTGTCTAAAGTAACCCGCCCACTGGAGGAGATGGACAAGTCTGGCTTGCTGATACTGCTACTACTACCAGCAGGCACATGGCTGCTGCAACTAGTGGAACTGGGCACATGTCTTGTGCCACAAATGCTGGTACTGGGTGTGGCACCAACAGATCCAACATTTGGACTGGAAGAGGAGACGGCATGGGTGTTTTTTCCTCTACCCCGTCCTATCACAACCTTTTTTTTCCCAGACATTTCAGAGCCCCTTCTAAAGGTGTATTCACACACTGACACTGGCTTGGCAAATGGCAATGAATGAGAATTTCAATCAGCCACGCCGCAGTGCACTCAGGGAATGCTGGGCCTTGTAGTACTTCTAGGCTGCCTGTATTGCAAGTTGGATTGTTATTCCTGTTAACGGCCGGGGATGAGCCCCTTCTAAAAGCGTATTCACACACTGACACTGGCTTGGCAAATGGCAATGAATGAGAATTTCTATCAGCCACTGTGCACTGACTCAGGGAATGCTGGGCGTTGTAGTACTACAAAGCCTGCCTGTATTGCAAGTTGGATGCAACGGGGATGAGCCCCTTATAAAAGCGTATTCACACACTGGCTGAGTAGTGAGTAGTGGATGAGCCCCTTCGATTGCTGGATTCCTGCCTTTTAGATTCCTAAAGCTTTCCCTTACTGCACAGAGATGCTATCCCTACAGCTCCTGTCTGTAAAATGGCCGCTGAGCTCCGTGCATAGACTTTTATTGCAGGCTTGAGCCCGCCCCTATGCTGCCTCCCGATTGGCTGGGAGAGCCGTTTGCAAGGCATTATGGGGTAGCCTGATGTCAGGTGATCTTGTGAAATCCTCCATTTTAGATGTAACATGTGGCAGGCGCCAAAATGTAGCCGGGTTTGGTCAAAACGGGTTCGGCCGAACCCGGTGAAGTTCGTATTCGCTGCGAACCGAACTTTTCCTGAAGTTCGGACCGAAACCGGGTTCGGTTGTCCCGGTTCGCTCATCTCTATATATGACCAGTTTTATGGATCTGTGGTTGCTTCTCTCACTGCTGCTCCAGCTCTACCACCATCTCATAATGTTTCTCCAGCTCTAGGAACATCTCATAATGTTTCTCCAAATCTACCGACATATCATAATGTTTCTCCAGCTCTAGGAACATATAATGTTTCTCCAAATCTACCAACATCTCATAATGTTTCTTCAGCTCTAGGAACATCTCATAATGTTTCTCCAAATCTACCGACATATCATAATGTTTCTCCAGCTCTACCGACATCTCATAATATTTCTCCAGTTCTTGGAGCATCTCATAATGTTTCTCCAGCTCTAGGAACATCTCATAATATTTCTCCAGCTCTAGGAACATCTCATAATGTTTCTCCAAATCTACCAACATATCATAATGTTTCTCCAGCTCTGCCGACATCTCATAATGTTTCTACAGCTCTAGGAACATCTCATAATATTTCTCCAGTTCTTGGAACATATCATAATATTTCTCCAGTTCTTGGAACATCTCATAATATTTCTCCAGTTCTTGGAACATCTCATAATGTTTCTCCAGCTCTAGGAACATCTCATAATGTTTCTCCAGCTCTAGGAACATCTCAAATGTACCATTGCCTGAGCCATAGCTGTATCACACAGTGTTTCCAGTAATTTATAATTTCACTAATGGAGATTGATGATTTTTCCAACTAAATGGTATCCCCCACTCCTTCCCAGCTCTAGTGACATACACAGAATCATTATATCAGTCTCTGTCTCCATTATTACTCACTTTACAACTTTGCGCCGGTCAGAAGGATGGATACAGAATGAATACCTCCAGCCTAACATATCCAATGATACCGGTGGGAGCCCTATTGAATAATCTACCAAAGTTTAATGGATCAAACTGCTGTTAGAAGATTGAAGGGAAAGACTAGAAGGGGCGGCTCGGCTGTGTAATGTGGACCCACATCTAAAAGCGAACATAAAAATAAAAAGCACGGTGCCACATAGTGCAGATCAATTAGGTTTAAGTGAAATGTCAAAAGCTAATTATGCTCACCCAGGTAGTGCTTGGAAAAGGTAATCAGAAAATCCACAAATGCTGCTGCCGAGATCCACACCGGTACACCATACGGTCACCGCTTGTTAGGATAAGTGATAAATGGTTTAACGGCCTGAGGAAGACGCTGGTACAGCGTTGAAACGCGTAGCCATCATTGTTTTATAATAAACATATGTTTATTATTCCGTTTATCACTGTCAATACTTCACAAGTAGCCACGCAGCAGCGCCTTGCAGGATCCTCCCTTTTTCAATTACCCTCCTATATCCACATCTGAAAGCAGAGTTTGCTTTGAGTACACTGGAGGGCGAAGCCAAAAACAGTTGGGCCCAAAATACTAGAAACATGTTCCAAGTCAAAAACCCCCACAAGTCGCACTTCAGAGAACTTTGAAACAATGTCGGGTCCATGGGGGAGCTTCTTGATTTGCCCCAGAGAATAGGTTTGGTCAGGGCGCCCCCTCCAGATAAGTAGAAGTACCGACCGGCCACAAAATTTTGTTGCCTATAACAGTTGGCACGGATTAAGTATCTTTCTCATTAAACCAGCTCTGCAGAGAGGAGTAGCTCTAGCCCAAATGTTGTGTATGGTCCAGGCCAGACAAGTACTGCTGAGAATGGTGAACAAAACTAAAAGGCCCATAACCCTTGCACCCCAGGAGCTGATAGCCGAGGTGTTCTTGGTGGTGTGAGAAGATCAGGTAGATCTACAATCACGTCGGCAGGTGGAGCATGCCTGGGCTGGTGTCACTACCCTCACCGTATGTCAAGTCAGCTCTAGATGAACAATTAATGCAGATCAACAACTTTTGAAATAGATACAACTCTTAATTCCACTTTGTCTACTGAAGAGAGGTGGCCAAAGTCTTGGGAGCACATCCTAATGCTTTTTCTTGTAATGAGGCAGACTTTGGGTAGACCCGAAACCTAGAACACGAAATTCCAACCATGAAGAAGCTGTTATGGTCACGGACCGCCGGCATCACTTACCCGCCAGCAGACACGACAACAGACCGATGCGCTTCAACCGGCCTTTCATCCTCGGAGAGGCCAGCACACGCTGCTGTACTGTTCAACTGTTCTGCGTAGGCTGCGCACGCACCTGTTCTGGCCTTAAAGGGCCAGGGCGCACCTTTAAAAAGCTCCCTATCAATCCCTACACACCCTGCATTATAAATAGGACTCTGCACTCTTCCTCATTGCCTGAGCATTGTTGTGTCTGCCCATGTTGATTATTGCAAATGGTCTCTTAGTTGAATCCTGTATCCTGTGTTCCTGTATTCCGTATCCAGTAATTGTGTTTGTTCCAGTGTGAAGTCTCGTGTCGGAGTCGGGTTCATCTGTGCCAAGTGTCATCTGTGCCAAGCGTCTGCTACGCCAAGTGTCATCTGTGCTGAGTGTCGGCTGCACCAAGTGTCTGCCAAATCTTCTATCCAGGTACTCTTGTCCTAAAGACTATCGTTGACTGTTGTTTAGCCATCTCCTACTCCGCTACTGCGGAGCGACCTAGTGGGTCCACATACCCCATAGCCGTGCCAGAAGCCATGGTGTTACTAAAGCGGATGCTAAACTGGGCCTCCCCCATTGTGCTGGTAAAGAAAAAATATGGAAGTCTGTGGTTCTGTGTGGCTTATCGATGCTTAAATGTGTATACAGTGCGAGATGTCTATCCCCTCCCACATATAGAGGACTCTCTCCTGGCTGTGCAAGGTATTTCTCCACCTTGGATTTGGCCAGTGGCTAAGAGAAGACGTCGTTAATTACACCAATAGGAGTGTACGAGTTTCTGCGAATGTCGTTTGGGCCCACAAATTCTCCTGCATTCTTTCAGACTGATGGAAACGTGCCTGGGGAGCTGAATTTTGAGTGCCTGCTCATCGAAGCCTGAGGAATGCCCCTATCCAAAGTACTGAATCCATGGCAATTCCGGTGACTGAGTGGACCACCAAAAAATAAAAGGATCATAATAACAAGTGAACACTTCAAAATGATGACTCATTGAGAAACACCAGCCCAGCCGTGGGGACAGGCAGAGACTCGCGGTTGTGGGAAGGCAGCTGCGTAATTGGTTGGCTGTGACAGTGGAATTATTATATAGGAGAGTGCAGTCGCCTACCCTAGGCGGCCCGACGTGGCAGATTGTACTACCTGATCGAGAGGTAAGAAGAGCAGTCAAGTGGATGCATGAGAATATAGGGAATTTGGGGCCTGAGAAAATGTTTGCATGGCAATATTATCATCCTCGGTTGCATAAAGCCACTCATGAGTCTGAATTATACTGTAGAAGTTGCAACCTGGCCAGAACAGCAGAACAACACTCCCCAGTAGTCCACATTCAGAATTACCACCCATTAAAGATGGTGATATTGGACTATTTGACAGTGGACGAATCCTTACAAGGCTACAAATATTTGTTGGTCATGCTGGATCACTTCACAAAGTTTGCTGTGGCAGTCCGTACTCGGGATCAGACTGCTGAGTCAGCAGCACAGGCTTTGTGGAAGAATTTCTTTCTACTTTATGGGTCTCTGTCCAGTTTCATTCGGATCAAGGAGTTTGCTTCGAAGGGGCAGTGATTGAAGAGCTGTGTTGACCGTATCAGATAAGAAAGACATGCACTACACCCTACCACCCCTAGGGAAGTAACACATGTAAAAGGTTAAATTAAACATTGTTGCAATTGCTGAGTACTCAGTAGTAGAGCAGAAGAAGGAAAGATGACCAGACTATATTGCTGAACTGGTGTAGGTGTACAACAACATTGTACATTTGACCACTGGTTATTCACCTTTTCTATTGATGTTTAAAAGGAATAAGCAATTTCCTATACAGCATAGCATAATGATACCTACTCCTAGAGAAGGTGACGAGTGGATAGAAGATGTATGATCTGGTGGCCCAGCAACTTGGCCCTCGCTCTCATACGCTCAAAAAGAAAAGGATGCCATACAAGTCGCAAATCAAGTGATAGTCTGTACAGAGGTGCGAGAAGGACTGGAAAGTTACAGTGGAGGTGTGAGTCCACCCAGTGGCGTAGCTATAAGGGTTGCAGTTGCATCCGGACCCCTAATCCTGGGGGGCCCACAGGGCCCCCAGTGCTACACAGCGTGCTAATGACTAAAAAAATTCTCTCTGCCGTGACGCTGACACTTCCTGGTTATGGGCAGGGCTCTTTAGACGTCACGGACACATGGTACACTCAGTGTAACATGTGACCATGATGTCATGTGAGGGGCGTTCCAGCCGGCATGGAAGAGCCGGTGCGGAAAATCCTGGAAGACTCCAGGTGAGCTGCAGAGGGGGCCCGTAATGTATTGTAATGTGCTGTCTGTGTTTGCGGTGGGGAGAGGAGAGGGGGTCATTAAATTACAGCCCCCTCTCCTCTCTCCACCGCAAACTGCACCATACAATACATTACAAACTCTGGGTCGTGATCCCCTGGGGGGTAGGGTGAAGACATACGAGGGGTTGCGAGTCACTCACCCAGAGTCCGGTTCCTGTTGAATTCAATGCTGGAGCAAGGAGCTGACGGCTCCTTTTTCCGGCATTTACTGTGCCCTGAACCGTGAGCGGCTCGAAGAAGACAGGCGCGATGTAGTGACGTAATCGCGCCAGTCTGCGCCGAGTCACACATAGCACAGATCAAAGGAGGAAAAGGATCTCCTCCACCTGTCGTGGGAACGGGCATAGGTAAGTAACTTTATTATTTTTCTATTATGCACATATGGTGAGGCATTATACTGTATGGTGGGCTGATATGGCGGGGGGCATTATACTGTTTGGGGGTTGATATGACAGGGGCATTATACTGCAGGGGCAGCTGTGGGGGCATTATACTGTATGAGGGCAGCTATGGGGAGTATCATACTGTTTGGGGGCAGCTATAAGGAGCATTATACTTTGTGGGGGAAGATATGGGGAGCATTATGCTGTATGGGGGCATTATACTGTGTGGGGGCAGCTATGGGGAGATTATACTTTGTGGGGGCAGCTATGGGAGCATTATACTGTGTGGGGGAAGCTATGGGGAGCATTATACAGTGTAGGGGTAGCTATGGGGAGCATTATACTGTGTGTGGGGGCATTATACTGTTTGGGGGCAGCTATGGGGGGAATTATACTGTGGGGGCAGCTATGGGGGGCATTATACTGTGTGAGGGCATTATACTGTGGAGACAGCTATAGGGGCATTATAATGTGTGGGGGCATTATACTGTGGAGGCAGCTATGGGGGCAGTATACTGTTTGGGGGCAGCTATGGGGGCATTATACTGTGTGGGGGCATTATAATGTGTGGGGGAATTATACTGTGGAGGCAGCTATGGGGGCAGTATACTCTTTGGGGGCAGCTATGGGGGCATTATACAGTGTGGGGGCATTATACTGTGGAGGCAGCTATGGGGGGCATTATACTGTGGGGGCATCCATGGGGGCTGTTGGTCAAGGTGGCTGGGCATAGGCGCACGCAGGGGTCTGGTGGTGTTGGGAAGGGGTAGGGGGGCCCAAGCGAAATTCTTGGACTTGGGTCCATGAGCCTTTAGCTACGCCCTTGAGTCCACCTATTATGTAGTTATCCGGCAGTCAACCCCTCATATTCCAGTCTGTGTGGGGAGGTTCCAAATTAACTAGGGACTAGTGATGAGCGAATTTCCTGAAATTCCTTTTTTGGGACGATTCTATCGAATCAGGCACAAAACTTGTTTTGGTCTGAATAAATTTGCAAGTCCCCCGATAGCCCTGTCAGACTCTCTAATATCTTCAAGGACTGTATCTGAATGGTATACAGTCCTAGAAGACATCAGAGAGTCAAACAAGGCAATTTGGGCACAAGCAATTCCACAAAAAAAAAACATACTCACCACCTTCCCTGGTCTATCGTAGCGATATGTCCCTGCCGGAAGGTTAGATGACGTAGCTGTCCCATGTGATCGCTGCAGCTTGTGTTTGTCATGATGTAGTTTTACCTCATGTAATCTCTGCAACCAATCACAGGTCACATGGGTCAAAACTACGTGATGACGAAACTCAAAGCTCCGGAATAGCCATAAGGCAGGTATAGACTGTTTTTTTTTTCTTACAATTTTTTTACGTTTTTAATTTAACAAAGGCTAAAAAGAAAGTATCAACTAAAGTAAACCACGGTAGTCTACTCATTGATAAAATCATATGAATACAATTACATCACTGTTGGATAGTGACAACTAAAGTACAGAAGAGTGTTAGCCATGGCTCAACTGGGTGCGTAAACCAGGTCAGAACTTCTGAAAGGAACAAACTAGGAGGAGGCCTCAGCCGACCGGCGGGATTAAGGGATAAAAGGAACAGGGGAAAGAAGACTCCCTACTCAAGGCAAAATAAGGGCATCATAGAAACATCAGGGTTGCTTGCAGGTTAAATTTATTGTGGTCGCACCAGGGGCATAAATGATATTGGCTACTTGCCTATTGCTGTCTGAGACCTGGGGGCAGGGTTTGAAGCTCTTAGCAGACGATACTGGAGATGGAATTAGTTCTATCTAGTTTTGAATCTGATGCATGTAATCAGCATTTATAAAACCGATATATTGCGAAGACTCAACATTTTCTAGAGGATGATAGCAAAAATATCTCCAACAAAAGTATTCATACTTCTGAATTACAGTAGTTCTGGCAGTGATCTTAAATGCAACATCTTCTCGAAACGCTCCCCAAGTAACGTAGAACGGGCCGCCGCCAAGATGAACTCATTCTTGTTCAATTCTAATAATGTTACAGCTCCAGGGCTATTTCCTATCGATTCTTTACTACGAGGGTCATCTTTCACCATTCCTTCTGGTTAAAGTGTCTCATTTGTGTTGTTTCTTCTTTTTTTTTTTTTTCCATCTCTAGGACTATTAAAAACCGGTTTCCTAACCATTGAGTTACCTCCTCCTTCTGTAGCTGAAAGGGTGTCTAACATTGTTTGTCCATCCCTAGTATCAATTCAGGACTCCTCTCTAATGGGTAAGAGGAGTAATCTCCATCTAATGGGTAAATTAAGGACTATAGGTTTAGAAAGTATAGTTTGTAATTGGATTGAGAATTGGCTCAAGGACCGTATCCAGAGAGTTGTGGTCAATGATTCCTACTCTGAATGGTCCCCAGTTATAAGTGGTGTACCCCAGGGTTCAGTGCTGGGACCACTATTATTCAACTTATTTATTAATAATATAGAGGATGGGATTAATAGCACTATTTCTATTTTTGCAGATGACACCAAGCTATGCAATATAGTTCAGACTATGGAAGATGTTTGTGAATTACAGGCAGATTTAAACAAACTAAGTGTTTGGGCGTCCACTTGGCAAATGAAGTTTAATGTAGATAAATGTAAAGTTATGCATCTGGGTACGAAAAACCTGCAAGCATCATATGTCCTAGGGGGAGCTACACTGGGGGAGTCAATTGTTGAGAAGGATCTGGGTGTACTTGTAAATCATAAACTAAATTTCAGCATGCAGTGTCAATCAGCTGCTTCAAAGGCCAGCAGGATATTGTCGTGTATTAAATGAGGCATGGACTCGCGGGACAGGGATGTAATATTGCCACTTTACAAAGCATTAGTGAGGCCTCATCTAGAATATGCAGTCCAGTTCTGGGCTCCAGTTCATAGAAAGGATGCCCTGGAGTTGGAAAAAATACAAAGAAGAGCAACGAAGCTAATAAGGGGCATGGAGAATTTAAGTTATGAGGAAAGATTAAAAGAACTAAACCTATTTAGCCTTGAGAAAAGACGACTAAGGGGGGACATGATTAACTTATATAAATATATGAATGGCGCATACAAAAAATATGGTGAAATCCTGTTCCTTGTAAAACCCCCTCAAAAAACAAGGGGGCACTCCCTCCGTCTGGAGAAAAAAAGGTTCAACCTGCAGAGGCGACAAGCCTTCTTTACTGTGAGAACTGTGAGTCTATGGAATAGCCTACCGCAGGAGCCGTCACAGCAGGGACAGTAGATGGCTTTAAAAAAGGCTTAGATAATTTCCTAGAACAAAAAAGTATTAGCTCCTATGTGTAGAAATTTTTTACTTCCCCTTTCCCATCCCTTGGTTGAACTTGATGGACATGTGTCTTTTTTCAACCGTACAAACTATGTAACTATGTAACTATGTAACTCTCTAGTTCAAGGTTGTCTCACGTTGTTTCTCCACCTTCAGATACTTTTTCATCTCTAGCACTGTACCCAATAAGCCTGGACATGACAGCCCCAGAGTTGAAAGTATTTAAAGATAGTAAAATAACATAACACAATCTTGATCTAGAGAAGAGTTGTGAATTGACCCTAAGGATAGAAAGTCAGTTGTAGATAGCCCATGAGATGATGACAGCCATAAAGATGAAGAACATCTGAAGACCAATAAATAATGTGACATAACATTTCAGATGAGAAGAAGAAGGAGATGACCTTGGGGATGTTTCTAGAAATTATAGCACTAGAGATGAAAAGTAACTACACGAGGAAAACCAATGTACGTAAGTCAAAATTTAAACCAGAAAAAAGGTGGAGAACCTGTTGGGAGATGTCCAGAATTCTTGGGTGAATTTCCACCTTTTCTTTAGTTGAAAGGGTGTCTCACATTGTTTCTCCACCGTTCATTTTCCAGCTGAAATGTCGGTCATATTGGTTCCCAATCTTCATATTGAGAAATTATGTGACACGACATTTCAGCTGGGAAGAAGTAGGAGATGACCTTGGGGTTCGAGAATTACATTATTATGTAGTTTGATATATATTAGAAGTGATAGCACTAGAGATGAAAAGTAATAGTGGTGGAGAAACAATGTGAGACAACCTTTTAAACTAGACAAAAGGTGGAGAATCTGTTTAACATATGTCCAGGGTTCTAGGTTGATTTTCGCCTTTTCTCTAGTGGACCGGGTATCTCACATTGTTTCTCTACCTTTAGTTACTTTTTATCTTTACGAATTCTGGAACCACAAACTAATTTCTTACTTTTTCTCCAGCTGAAATGTTGTGTCACATAGTTTCTCAATCTTCAGATGCTCTTCACTGTCGTCATCAGGCCTCTAGGGCTTTGTTAAACTGATCTACTTCTCTATAGCTCAGGGTTGTTGCACGTTGTTTCTCGACTAAAAAATATTCCATCTGTAGGGCTGTCATCATCTATCTTAAACGGACAACCTACTCTTAAATGTCACTAGATGACTTCTCTCTGGCTCAGGGTTGTCTCATGTCATTTCACAATCTCACCACACTTTTCACCTCTATATCTGAAGGCCCTTAGATTTCCTGCACTGCTGGGTAACTGATCTCTGTTTGACAATACAGCACGTCCATCGGCATTCTTTTATGCTATTTAAAAGGAGCAATGATCGTCTTTTGTGGGGACAAACTGTCGTTAATATGATTGTCTGTCCCCATACATTTTGCATCATGTCAGGAGAACATCCCTGCTTTACACGGGGAGCTGTGCTGCCGAAAAGTGTCCATTGTTTGACCCACATGACCCGATCAGCCGACAAACAAGCGTTTTCTTGTTTGTCGACTGTTGACGCAATCCTGGCCAAAATATATTAGACTGAAGATTTAGGGGTGGGTGTGTCAACTGACACCCATCCAGTACACTTATCCAGATCCAAATCCATTAGATATATCGATATATCGGAGAGAAGTAAGTGATACATAGACAATCACAAGCATGAAAGGCTTTTTACATGTAAGACTACAATTTACCATAACATGCAACGTCACGGACTGATGGGTCATAATGACCCCAACAGCTGCCATGTCACCAGCCTATTCCCCATAACAACAATGGTAAACAAACTGTATTTCCAGATGATATGGGGCGGCAGACTCAAAAGAACTGGTAAATATTTAGCTATGTTCTACATAACAAGGAATCATAGCATTAGCTAAGGAATAAAACATATATACTTGTTCAGGCAATTTAAAGAAAGAGATGATTCTTCAAAGAAAATGGATTCTTTCATACAAGATGGAGTCACATAAACATATTTTGCTCACTTCCACATCGACTGATCTCTGCCATATTTACACAGGGCAATGATCGGCATTGAGTGTTTGTATGATTATTGGCCCGTGTAAAAGATATTTATCATCTCTAGGGCGGTCTTCTCCAGGGCCCTAGGGCTATCTGACATAGAGAGGACTCATGAATGGATTCTATGAGTGGGAAGTTAAACTTGAGTGTCTCACATTTCTTCTCAATCTTCAGATACTCTTCATCTTTAGGCCTATCATCATCAGGGCTCTAGGCTATCCCAAACTGATTATCTACCCCTTAAGTCAATTCGCTACTCCTCTCTAGCCCATGGTTTTCTCGTGTTGTTTTTAAAATTTTTAGGCGCTTTTCATCTCCAGGACTATTCTACACCAATAGAGTTATCCTCTGCTTTTGCTTCAGCCTATGGATTTTATCATATTGTTTCTTCACATATCTGTAGGACTGTCATCTCCAGGGCTCTAGGGTTATTTTATACAAACTTTCCAGTCCTAGGGTCAATTCACGACTTCCATTCCAAATGAAAAATATTTTGTCACTTTTCAGTAAGTATATGAGTAAATATATGTTTGCTTATATTATCCAACCACTGTTAATGCTGAAGACCAACTACAGAAATTTCCTATGGTGAAATCATCAGGACTTTATATAAATACACTCATGTCCCTAAATTTCCATTGCTTTTCACAGACTCAAAGATGGAACATATTTTAAAATTGCACCTCTGATGTCCTGGTTTCTCAAGCTGTAAATAAGAGGGTTTAACAAGGGAGTCACCAGTGTGTATAGGACTGACAGACCTTTGTTCAGATGTATGGAATTATCTTTTGGTGGGAATATATAAATGGCTGACAACGTCCCATAGTACATGCACACAATGATCAGGTGCGAGCTGCAGGTGGAGAAGGCTTTTTGTCTTCCAGTGATGGAGGGAATCTTGAGGATGGTCTGAATGATTGAAATGTAGGTGACTGTAATAAACATAAATGGAGTCAAGAGGACCGGGAAGGAGACCACAGCAATGAACAGCTCTACAGCAGATGTACTGGAGCAGGACAACTGTATAAGAGGAGCAATATCACAGTAGAAGTGGTTGATGGTGTTGAGGCCACAAAATTTTAACTTGCTCAAGTAAATGTATACAAGAAAAGCCAAGATGAATCCCAACAACCAGCAGGTGGTGACCATCTGAAGCTGATGACTGAAGGTCATAGTAATGACATAGTGTAATGGTCTGCAGATGGCCACATATCGATCAAAGGACATGGCCGCCAGCAACAAGCACTGGGCAATGGTTGGAACCCCCAACAAGTACAACTGTGATATACACCGGCCAATTGATACTTTTCCTCCGCCCGCCAGTATCAGCCATAGCATGTTGGGTACAATGTTAGTGGTGAATAGGCTTTCAGACAAGGACAACTGGCTGAGAAAGAAATACATGGGGGAATGGAGACTCTGGGTGACCCCAACCAAGACAATTACCATGAGATTTGCTGTCAAAGCCATGATGTGGACAATCAAAAACAGAGTGAAAACTAAAATCTTGAAATTGTGGAGGTTTCCAAATCCCAAAAGGAAAAAATCGGTAATTATTGATTGATTTCTCTTGTCCATTTCCTAGAGGCAAGAAGACAGAGGGAGATCAGAGGATACTAGGCCAGAGGAATACAAATAAAATATATAGAAGAGGACACATACAACTAAAGTACCGCATTATTGAGAAGAGATTTAAGGTTAACTGTTCAACTGCAACTCAATTATCTACTGCGATCATTCTTAAAGGCCCAACTCTAGTTTACGAGCATACAGGACTGCCTTGAGTCTTTTGTATGATCGGCTTTAGTGCTACGCTACTATGGATCTAGTTGGGGTGCATTCTGATGTGAACTACGAGGCAAAAGAGACAGCTGCACACTACCTGTACTCCTAACATAAAAAGATAGAATAAAGTGATCAAAAACTCAAGATAAGTGGATGAAACATCAGAAACCTTCAATATCCTGATGGCACCATGGTCAAAGCAGGAAAGTTCAAAGACCTGAAGATCCTCACAAGAAATGATCAAATTAAAAGATGAGACATAGTTATAATATCACAGTCAAATAACGGTAGAGAAGTTGGTGCAGACATGGATGTAATAGAAACCTTTGCCTACTTGAAAAGTTTAAGAAAGGATCAAGTAGCCAAGAAATGCAAAGCAGGATGATGAAGGACCTGGAAAAGATCTTTACATGCTACAATGTATCTGTGAGATTCTCCAGACTACAGAGTTTTCTGTAGATCTTGGACAAAAATAAAGTGGGACAAGTACAAGTATTGAAACCTCTGAAGTTTTGTGCTGGTGAAAACTATGACCAACAAAATGGAAGACGTGAAGTAGATGTCAGATCCTCCGCTTAAAGCACAAACAACTGGATTGAAGCTTTATCTTATTATAGACATATGAGAAGACACACCTCAACGGAGAAGACCATTACTCTTGGCTTATGAAGAGGAGGACACCAAGTGACAAGAGGATGGAGCTCATCAAAGAAATCATGAAAACCTAATTGACAAGCCTGAAGATCCAAATTAGAAGATAGAACATTCTGGTAAAACACTGGGACATGTGATAAATTTATATATCTAATGGCTGAGATTTGCCATTATGTTCTCCTCGTGAAAATTTTTTTCAGTATAGGGATGTCACTTAATATGTCTCAGTATTTATAGAAGGGTCTCATTATGGCTGGTATTCTCTATTATATAGTATTAACAAAAAATTAACCTACAATTTTGGTAAATGTTGAATTTGTCATATAAAAATTACACAATTTTCACCAAACATTACTGTCAGCAAAATGAAACATCAATGTACCCCACTATTTATAGGGTCAAGTAATTATACCTCATATATAAGGTTTAATTAGGACAACCAGCAGGGTCAAGAATGAGGTCTTGTAGAGTTAGTTCCTTCGTGATTTTTTTACTTGAAGCCAACCCCTGTCTATATTTCTTATTACGGCATATTGACTTCATAAAGGGATCTCCTGCTATGTAACAGAGAGCAATTCTGTAAGAGAAGCATTCACTCTGACCGACTAGAGGCATCTATATATTACATAGGCTGTCATTCATCTAATAAACCAACATTTAATACAACATTTCTGGCCAGATAAGATTTTTCCTGACAAAATTAATTATATGCCTGGGGTGCCAAATGCCAGTATCCGGACCTGCAGCAATCAGATAATTTCTTTGGCGGCTGCAAACTGAATAGAGATTTTCGGGCTTTAGGAAATGTTGTAAAATCATAAAACTGCTATTTCACCCTTAGTCTTTCCATGGGCTAATAATATAATAATCTCTGTACATAACTGTATATATAATATAGTATTCTGTATCTTGCTCTCTCTCTCTCTCTCTCTGGAAATTGGGCAAGGAGCCTGACATCAGCACTCGGAGTACCTATGGTTACATATTGCGAAGCCATAGGCACTCTGTGTACTACTGTATGGTACCTCCATATTCTCCTATAGTAGCAATGCTTTGAGGGGAGGAAATCTCTACAATATAGCACCAGGTGGAACATGCCTCAATTTTTTTTTTATATAGACAAAAAACTCCAGATACCTCCATATGGTCCTGTAGATACTAGATATGTATAAAATCAACCTACAGAACGGTCCCATAAATACCAGATATGTATGAAATCGGAGCATAGTATGGTCCTATAGATACCAGATATGTATGAAATTGGAGTACAATATGGCCCCACAGATTTCTATAGATGATACATTATGGAACAGTACAACTGTACAAAAACTGGAATAGATTATATCCAGATAAAACAAACATTTTTTTATATTTTTTATAAAAGTATAAATGATTAAAGCCCCCCCCCCCTCCTCCATGTTCATATTTTTACCCAGGTAGATATTCCCCCAGATATGTTGAGGTCATGAATGGTCATCAGCGGCTCCACTAGACCTATGGTCAGATCTGTCCATGTCAATGGTTGAGTCCTTCAAGTGGGAAGATCTGGAAGCATTTAATATGATGATATTGATCACCGATGATATCTGGGTGTAAGAATTGAATGTAGACCCTGCAGTATCTTAGCCTGACATGATCTGTAATGTTGAAGATCAGATGTGTTCTATTCAATTACACAAATTAAGCCAATTTATATACCAACTCGAGACCCTCCAGGGAGACTCCGCCACCCTCCTTATTGTCAGTAGACTTGTTAGTGGTTCTCATCTATTTTCTACGACTATAATTATCTCATTATTTTGGAGTGCTTGTTCATATTGATCTGGACTAGATTTAGGAAACTTATAGTGACCCCCCCCCCCAAACTATTAACGTCATCTAGGTTTTCGTTCCAAAATTCAGTGATAGGTCTGTATAGGTAAGGAGCTAAATTTTTATGATACAGGGCTCCAAATGCCCTGCCTCCCCTTACATAGTCATACGGTTCAAGAGAAGCTCCAATAGACACATGAAATCGTTCCCATCACCCCCTAATCTAAGCCAACCAGTTCCAGGTTATAGGGAGGGCATGCGATGCATGTGTCCCTTGCGTCCCCCCTTGGGGATCTAGGAGGCATCCACCAACCTCCATGCCGAGACTGGTTCTTCATAGCTATTGTTAAAATTAAGGGTATGTTCACACGGCGGGGGTCCGTAACGGCTGAAATTAAGGGGATGTTTCAGCCTGAAAACATCCCCGTAATTTCAGCCGTACCGGCATGTGCAGGCGCTTGAACGCCGCGTCAATTACGGCCGTAATTAGCGCTGCTATTCATTGGAGTCAATGAATAACGGCTCCAATTACGGCCAAAGAAGTGACAGGTCACTTCTTCTACGCGGGCGTCTATTTACGCGCCGTCATTTGACAGCGGCGCGTAAATATACGCCTCGTGTGAACAGACAAACGTCTGCCCATTGCTTTCAATGGGCAGATGTTTGTCAGCGCTATTGAGGCGCTATTTTCAGACGTAATTCGGGGCAAAAACGCCCGAATTACATCCGTAAATAGGCCGTGTGAACATACCCTAAAACTGGATCCTGGACCATGTCCCAATATGCAACTTATAAACTGCAAGCTAATTGCAAAAATGGTTTCAGTAGGGGGTTATTTGGGGTCCCAGAGCTGTGATGGGGGCCCCATTAACATTTGTTGGCACATGGGTCTTTACCAACCTTAGGCTGCCTCTAAGCCCACAGTTTTTTCAATATCCATCATGCCACCTCTAATTTTCATTTTAGAAGAGAATAATCCATCTCTCTCCACCAACTTGACTGTAGAAATCACTTCTTGAAGGCAGTAGCTCTGATAACTACATGTCCCATGATGCCTTGTCCAGGAAGATGTGGTCAGATTACATATATTAGAATCTGTAGACATCTAGATAATTATAAATTGTGACCAGGATGCAGGAGAGCTACAGATCAAGGGCTAAGGCAGAGGAAAAGGCACAGGAGAGGCTGCACACTGTGCACTGTGCAGCAGCATGCTGGTCATAGGCAGTGTGCAAAAAGGGGTAAAGATGATTGGTTGGTAATAGTCTATAGAAAACAGGAAGCAGCCGCGAGGAGATTCAGGAGATTCAGTGACCGCAGCAGAAAAAGTTTGCCAGCTTCCAGGATTTTTGCTCTGCAATGGCCCAGGCATATTCAGGCTAATATGTTGTTACTTAAAACTTTCAAGAGACAGCAGTGACGTTATAATTACAGGTGAGAATCCACAATGAAAACCATGGTATTCACTAGAGTTTCATTTTAATTGATAAATATATATATATATTTTTTTTGCTGCCTGCATCTACCACTAAGGGGAAATCCCCATATAAAGATTTATTATTTCGTTCATTGAGAAATTTGTTCATGGGGAGGTTTGGGGATATAGCGGCCAAGCACTTGTCAACAGTTATCTTATATGTATGACCAGTTTTTTTTGTTTTTTACTGTGGTTGCTTATCTCACTGCTGCTCCAGCTTCACAGACATCTCAAGCTCTAGGAATATCTCAAGTGACCTCAAATACCATTGTATGAGCCATAGCAGTATAACAGTGTTTCGAGTAGCATAATATTTTACTAATGGAGATAGAGATCTTACTGTTTTTTTCCAATTAAAATTGTATCTCCCATGACCTCCCAGGCCTAGTGACATCTTCTTTTGCTTGTTCAGTTCCATGGAAGGCTGACACTGCTTCTCCAGTTCTAGTGGCATCTCCTATAGCTTGTTCAGTTCCATGGAAGGCTGACACTGCTTCTCCAGTTCTAGTGGCATCTCCTATAGCTTGTTCAGTTCCATGGAAGGCTGACACTGCTTCTCCAGTTCTAGTGGCATCTCCTATAGCTTGTTCAGTTCCATGGAAGGCTGACACTGCTTCTCCAGTTCTAGTGGCATCTCCTATAGCTTGTTCAGTTTCACAGAAGTCTCTCACTGCTACTCCAGCTTTAGTGGCATCTTCTATGGATGTGCAGTTCCACAAATGTCGCACACTGCTTCTCCAGGTCCAGTGGCATCTCCTATATCTTGTTCAGCCCCACAGAAGTCTCTCACTGCTACTCCAGCTCCCAATTTCAGTTCTATATAATGTCAATTCCCAATGTATATATAAAAAAAGTATTCACGCCCTTCTTGGACATTTCCCATGTTCTATTACACAACTTAATGAATCCGAGCGGTTTCAGTAAAAAAACAAAACAATATAGAAAACGGAAGAAAATGATCTACACTACCGTTCAAAAGTTTAGGGTCACTTAGAAATGTCCTTATTTTTGCAAGAAAAGCACAGTTTTTTTTCAATGAAGATAACATTAAATTAATCAGACATACACTTTATACATTGTTAATGTGCTAAATGACTATTCTAGCTGCAAACGTCTGGTTTTTAATGCAATATCTACATAGGTGTATAGAGGCCCATTTCCAGCAACCATCACTCCAGTGTTCTAATGGTACATTGTGTTTGCTAACTGTGTTAGAAGGCTAATGGATGATTAGAAAACACTTGAAAACCCTTGTGCAATTATGTTAGCACCGCTGTAAACAGTTTTGCTGTTTAGAGGAGCTATAAAACTGACCTTCCTTTGAGCTAGTTGAGAATCTGGAGCATTACATTTGTGGGTTCGATTAAACTCTCAAAATGGCTAGAAAAATAGAGCTTTCATGTGAAACTCGACAGTCTATTCTTGTTCTTAGAAATTAAGGCTTTTCCATGCGAGAAATTGCCAAGAAACGGAAGATTTCCTACAACGGTGTGTACTACTCCCTTCAGAGGACAGCACAAACAGGCTCTAACCAGAGTAGAAAGAGAAGTGGGAGGCCCCGCTGCACAACTGAGCAACAGACAAGTACGTTAGAGTCTCTAGTTTGAGAAATAGACGCCTCACAGGTCCTCAACTGGCAGCTTCATTAAATAGTACCCGCAAAACGCCAGTGTCAACGTCTTTAGTGAAGAGGCGATTATGGACAGACGAATCGAAGTTTGAGGTGTTTGTATCACACAGAAGAACATTTGTGTGACGCAGAACAACTGAAAAGATGCTGGAAGAGTGCCTGACGCCATCTGTCAAGCATGGTGGAGGTCATGTGATGGTCTGGGGTTGCTTTGGTGCTGGTAAAGTAAGAGATTTGTACAAGGTAAAAGGGATTTTGAATGAGGAAGGCTATCACTCCATTTTGTGAAAGTGAAAGATTTAAATCAAGAGGATATCCACAAAAAGTTATTTCGAAAGCTTTTTCAAAAGCAGCAAAGAGCAATAGAATCCAGACATTCACACCCAAACATCGGATAAAAGACAACAAGCCAAGGATCATAACAGCCTACAACAGTCAATGGCAAGATATCACCAAAATATTAAATAGAAATTGGAACATTCTATTATGTGAACCCAAACTTATACCACACATCACCGAGAGACCTCTCCTAACAGCAAGAAGAGCCCGCAATCTTGGGGACAGGGTAACAAGAAGTCATTTTTCAAGACCGACGACACGACTAGGTAGAGGAACTAAACTTATAGGTTCATATGCATGTGGGGATTGCAATATATGTCAATTTGTTAAATCCAGTGACACTTTCACAGATCCAGTTGACAAAAAGCAATACCCACTTAAGTCATACATTAACTGTCGAACTAAAAATATCATTTATGCGATAACCTGTTCTTGTCCCAAGGTTTATATAGGTCAGACAAGTCAAGAACTACGAAAACGAATACAACATCACCTATCAACCATCAGATTGGCAGAAAGAGATATTAAACAAAACAAGATTCTGACCTCGGTGGCTTCACACTTTTTACAAGTACACAAAGGTAAGACTTCTAGTCTTAAAGTGACCGGTCTGGAACACATACAGACAAACATTAGAGGGGGCAATATAGTCCCCAGACTGCTGCAACATGAAGCAAGGTGGATCTTCAATGTAAAAGTCATGTCCCCTAGGGGCATAAATGAAGAACTACTATTTACCGGTTTCTATAAAACATAACGAGTAATTTTTTATTTTTACATATAGATTTTTCTTATGTTCAACTTGCACAGATCACATATTTTCGTTCACATTTATTATGACCTTCATAGTTATTATGATTTATTCAGGTCTCTTACATATCACATAATAATTTTTATATCCTTTTCACGTTTTAATGATCTAAGTCACTCATGTTTATTTTATTATTATCACATAGCACGTCATTTATTGGCATCGTTATATGACAGGCATAGTAGTTCATCTTGAAGCCATAGGTCTGAGATCAATTATTAAGTATGTTTTCTCCATCTAGATCATATTTATGTATAGTGATCGGTTCTGAGGTGTTGAGCATCATATGAGAACATATGGACACAGAAGAGGAAAAACAAAGAGAAAGAAAAAGAATATATTGTATTATAATCTGATACCCACTCTCGTATATTTTCTACACATATATATTGTCCAAATTTTGGTTAAACTGTTTTCTTCATCAGAAAATGTATCATACTCCTCAATTGTGTAAAATTAAATAAACAACATATTGGCATAAAAGGTAATTAGCATGATGTATTCATCATTATGCTTAGAAGATTGAACGCTTAATATTTATGCATAATTACTCGATAACTAACTTGGACTAAGTTCCAACACACTGACATGTGATAACCTATATGTTTATTATAGTAACCCGTTGTCATGGGGTATGATAGTTTGTAGCGACTTATCCATAGCTGTCAACACATGTTGGCTTTCCAACCTCCCAGCCCTCCTTTTTTCCCATGCCTCTCCTCCCCTCCCGGTGACCTGGTTATGCGCGCGCGCGGCTCACTGCATCATGTTGTCATGGTTGCGGGCCGGCGCGTGCGCATACTAAGTAACCACTCGCCTTGATCTTCATGGCGAATGCAGTCCTGCTGGGCGTACTGCGCGTGCGCCGGGTCCGTCATCAGGTGCACATGGTGGCGGCTTCGGCGCATGCGCAGAGCGTCACGGCAATAGGGCAGCTGGGTTATCTCACCAGCTCACTCGTGGAGGTTGGGGTAGGTGTGTCCACAGGTGCAGGCCATTGCACTTCTGATTACTTTTTCCATTTGCTGTTCTACATAAAGACACTAAATGTTCACATGCAAACTTACCCCTGAGGAAGCCACTTTGTGGCGATACGCGTGGGGTTTCTTTCCCCTATTTTCCCCCATATAGCCTGAGATATAGGACATGCTGATCTGATGCCTAACTGATGCAACATTTTTACACACTCTTTTCAAGATTTATGCATTGCATGTCTGCTCTGGGGGTTTAGGTGAGTGTAAGGAGGTAGCTATTTGCTAGCCACTTATCAGGGTGGTATTCCTCCTTCAGTGATTTGTATATGGCATACCATATGCTATTTTAAATGTTTTTAACTTCTATGTAGTGTTTTTGTATTCAATAAACGGTTATTTTGCATACTCATATGGTTATTCTTTGAAAGTTATACCCGTTGCCTTATACATACCCATTTGTTTTGCTTTATACATAGTGGTTTGTAGGGTATGTGGCATGATATATGCAGTGCCTGCCAGTGATATACATCACTCCATTTTGCAACGCCATGCCATACCCTGTGGACAGCGCTTGATTGGAGCCAATTTCATCCTACAACAGGACAATGACCCAAAGCACACCTCCAAATGATGCAAGAACTATTTAGGGAAGAAGCAGGCAGCTGGTATTCTATCTGTAATGGAGTGGCCAGCGCAGTCACCAGATCTCAACCCCATAGAACTGTTGTGGGAGCAGCTTGACCGTATGGTACGCAAGAAGTGCCCATCAAGCCAATCCAACTTGTGGGAGGGGCTTCTGGAAGCATGGGGTGAAATTTCTCACGATTACCTCAGCAAATTAACAGCTAGAATGCCAAAGGTCTGCAATGCTGGAATTGCTGCAAATGGAGCATTCCAAGACCAAAGCAAAGTTTGAAGGAGAAAATTATTATTTCAAATAAAATTCATTATTTCTAACCTTGTCAATGTCTTGACTATATTTTCTAGTCATTTTGCAACTCATTTGATAAATATAAGTGCGAGTTTTCATGGAAAACACAAAATTGTCTGGGTGACCCCAAACTCTTGAACGGTAGTGTACATTTATTACAAATATTTAATACATACATATTCATAAGACTATATAGAGTGGAGGCACGTCTGGCAGCATTCAATCTTGGGGGGTATTGCCTTTTGCAAAAAAAAGTCTCCCTCGTCTCAGTTTTCTTGCAGACTGCAGCAGGTTTCCCTCTGGGACTTTTCTGTATTTTGCTGTAATTATTTGTACCTTCTATCTTCTGAAACCTCCTAGGACTTGCTACAGTGGTTCTGCCACCACCATGCTTTACGGTGTGGGTGTTGAGTTGTGGGTGGTATAATGTGGTGGTTGACTTATGCCAAACATGGCAAACATCCTATTATTAAGACCAAACTATCCCACATATCCCAAATATCCCACATTTTGGCAACCTCTACCCTACATGTTATTCATGTTTTTTCAACAAAGGTTTTCTCTTAATGATCTCCCAACTGCTCAAGAATCTCAACTGTCAGATTTTATCCTTCAGGGTTGTCATAGGTCTCTTAGTTGCCTCTTCGTCTAATGTTCTTTTCGCAAAGTCAGTCACTTGTTATGCTAAACTTCTCTAGGTAGATCTATAGCTGTGCTGCTTTTATTTGGATTTTTTTCCTCTGGGCTCTGGGTGATATTTAGAGATTTGGAATTTTTCTTCCCCTGACTAGTACTTGTCAATAATTTCTGCACACAGCTTTCTAGAGTGTCTGACAGCAGAACCTTCCAGATATAGGCATATCGATCTACACATAATGATAAGAGATAGAAGGCTGATTTTCTTGAAGATGGTTTAAATGATAGAAACATCTCCCAGGTTCAGGAGATCTTCTCTATTATGACTCCTGTTCATACAAATTCTATGATCACCATTACACTTCTTTCCACAGCTTTAAAAATGTAACATATTTCCATATGGCGCCTCTGATGTCCTGGTTTCTCAAGCTGTAAATAAGAGGGTTTAACAAGGGAGTCACCAGTGTGTATAGGACTGACAGACCTTTGTTCAGATGTATGGAATTATCTTTTGGTGGGAATATATAAATGGCTGACAACGTCCCATAGTACATGCACACAATGATCAGGTGCGAGCTGCAGGTGGAGAAGGCTTTTTGTCTTCCAGTGATGGAGGGAATCTTGAGGATGGTCTGAATGATTGAAATGTAGGTGACTGTAATAAACATAAATGGAGTCAAGAGGACCGGAAAGGAGACCACAACAGTGACCAGCTCAACGGAAGATGTACTGGAGCAGGACAATCGTAAAAGAGGAGCAATATCACAGAAGAAGTGGTTGATGACGTTATGGCAACAGAATTTTAATTGGCATAAGAAAATGTAAACTGGAAGAGGAAAGGTGAAACCCAACAACCAGCAGGTGGTGACCATCTGAAGCTGATGAGGGAAGGTCATGGTAATGGCATAATGTAATGGTCTGCAGATGGCCACATGTCGATCTAAGGACATGGCAGCCAACAAAAAACATTGAGCAATGCTTGGAACGCTTACTAAGTAGAACTGAGACAAACATCTGGACACTGATAGTCTTCCTTCTCCCACCAGTATCAGCCATAACATGTTGGGCACAATATTACTGGTGAACAGTATTTCAGACAAGGACAACTGACTGAGAAATAAATACATGGGGGAATGGAGACTCTGGGTGACCCAAATCAAGACAATGACAAAGACATTTGATGCTAAAGCCATGATGTGGATGATCAAAAACAAGATGAAAATGACAATTCTGAGGTTGTGAAGGTTTCCAAATCCCAATAGAAGAAATTCTGTGACCAGTGTCTGATTCTTCTCCTCCATTTCCTGGAGACCAGAAGAAAGAACGTTACCAGAACAAAACAAAAAGCTCCTGATGATACCATGCAATCTGTACTCTGAGTTATAATGAAGCAGAACCTTGTTTGTGGTCAAAGTCAGCTCTTATACATCTATATGTAGTGTTATCTGTGTTCTATTCATCTTGTCTTCCACTTTTATCTTTTAACCCCTTAATGACCAGCCTATTTTGGACCTTAATGACCAAGCCATTTTTTACGTTTTTCCATCGTCGCATTCCAAGAGCTATAACTCTTTCATTTTTGTGTCAACATAGCTGTATAAGGTCTTGTTTTTTGCGGGACAAGTTGTATTTTTTAATAGCACCATTTTGGGGGACATATTATTTATTGATTAACTTTTATTAACTTTTTTTTGGGGGGAATAGAAAAAAATCAGAAATTTCACCACTCTTTTTTGCGTCCTAAATCTATGCCGTTTACCGTGTGGTATAAATAATACAATATCATTATTCAGCGGGTTGTTACGATTGCAACGATACCAAATTTGTATAGTTTTTGTATGTTTTACTACTTTTACACAGTAAAAACGCTTTTTTTTCAAAATTATTTGTTTTTGTGTCTCCATATTTGAAGAGCCGTAAAGTTTTTATTTTTTCGCCGATGCGGTTGTATGAGGGCTTTTTTTTGCGGGACGACTTGTAGTTTTTATTGGTACCATTTTGGAGTAGATGCGACTTTTTGATCACTTTTTATCACATTTTTTTAAAGTCAGGATTCACAGAAAACAGCAATTTTTCCATAGTTTTTTATGAAATTTTTTACGCCGTTCACCGTGCGGGTTAAATAATGTAATAGATTTATAGTCAGGGTCGTTACGGACGCGGCGATACCAAATATGCGTCATTTTGTAAGGGGAAAAGCTGGGTTTTTCATTTTTTTCACATTTTTTTTAAAATTAACTTTATTAAACTTTTTTTTAACTTTTTTACTAGTCCCATTAGGGGACTATAATATGCGATTCTGCGATCGCATTTATAATACACTGCAATACTTTTGTATTGCAGTGTATTACTGCCTGTCCGTTTAACACGGACAGGCATCTGCTAGGTCATGCCTGCGGCATGATCTAGCAGGCATTCACTCCTGGCAGAACTGGGGGCCTTTATTAGACCCCCGGCTGCCATTAGAGACACAGACACGCGGCGATCGTATCGCCGGGTGTCGATGGGGGAGAGAGGGAGCTCCCTCCCTCTCTCCAAAACCACTCAGATGCCGTGCACGCTATTGAGCACCGCATCTGAAGGGTTAAACGTGTGAGATCGATACTAATATCGATCTCACACGGCAGAGCAGGGACGCTCCCAGCCCTCAGCTGCGTCTGGCAGCTGAGAGCAGGGAGATCTGACAGTTCCCTGCTCTGTAAACTTATTCCGATGCCGCGACGTAAAAAGTCTATGGCATCGGAATAAGGCTCGTTAGTGACCGACGTAGAAACACGATGGGCCGGTCACTAACGGGTTAAAGATTGTGTAATGAAGGGGGTAGGGAAACAGACAAGTGAGCCCTAATCTACCCGCCACTCAGTCCCTGCCTACTTGCAACGACCCTCCCTAGGCGACGGGGTACAACTGGGCGACGGTCCCTCCGCTCAGTAAGTGCACGACAGACAAATATACAAGGGAACACAAAGCTAAGGGAAATGGGGCAGTTGCCCACGGCAACACCGTGAGCAACAAGAGTGGTGAACGAGCCGAGTCAAACCAGGAGTGTACGAGGTACCAAACGCAGGCAGGAGAGTAGTCAGTAAGCCAGGGTCAGTATGAAGCAGGGTCAAATAGTTCAGAAGCTGCAGCAGGGCCAGGAATCCACACGAGAAGAATCACAAGCAAAGGAGGAACAGGAAAGGCAGGTATAAATAGACAGAGGGCGGGAGCTAGCTCTGTCTGGCCAGGCTGTGTAAGGCTCTCCCACTCCTAATCCTGCCATCCTGAGTGGTGGAAGATGGAGTCAGTCTCACAGACATAGAAGCAGGTGCAGACTGATTACCTATGGGCGTTGACACAGAAGCTGTGCCTGGCAGATCCTTTACACATTGTGCCCTTATAGAGTGCGGTTTTATTTTGACTTGGGTACTGGATTTTAGAAGATTAAGATTTTTCCAGCGTAAGATGTTGAGAGGGTTCTTATTCAAAAATGAAAAAACCCAATGCCAAGGTCTCAACTAAGTGGCAATTTACGTGATTTAGGCATCATGTATGTACACAAAATGTCTACAGTGGTACAGAAAGCCTCCACTTTCCATACTATTGAGCTAAGACATTCCTCATGCTGCCCTATGGTGCCTTCATATGGCACCATATTATGAAGGTATTCTATAATATGACATTGATAAAAACATGGCACAATGTTTCGTATGACTTTGAGAGAAGAAAAAACTATATCTATCTCCATATGAAATCGGAGACAAACGGAGGTACAGTAGGGACCCATAGATATCTATGGGTCCCGTATTATGTCTCTATACAGCTCAGAAGTTGTTCTGAGATGGAATAAGGCTTTGTGCATGAGGCCTTACTTGAACGTCTATCCACAGAATGATCCCCTTTTTGAATACTGAGTTTCTTTGTCTTTTTCAAAAAGGGTTTAGTCATTTGTGGTCACCAGTATGAAAGATGCTCATGAGAAAATTGTCTAGATGGAATTTTCCACATGTTACTACGGTTAAAATGAAGATTTGATTACCTCTTGGTCTAGATCCTTCAACTTCAAACCTAGACAAAGATTTTTCGATTAGCCATGGGGGTTGACGATATCCTCTATATAATTTCTGTGTGGGTATATGTATCACATGTCTCAAGAAAGAACCTGTGCAATATAAGAAAATAGTTTTACAACACATGCTCTAGCTTCCGCAACCCAGTCTAGTCCAGATTTATAAGACCAAAGATGCCAGTTGAAGAGCATTCCCACCTAAAATACAGGACACGTAGACTTAATAGTTGGTGAGAAGAACACAATGCTCTTTTGCCTTGTTGGTGAGATCCAGGTGTCACTCCCAGCTGTGATTCCATCTTTGGTAAGAAGTACCTAAATGTGTTCCTTCCACGTAAAAGGTCTAGAGGAAATTAAGGATAAATACAGATGTTATTGAATTTGTTTCTTTTGATAGCTTAGTAGTTTAACTACTATAGAAAACCATGTATAACATATCACCACAAGCTATGCCAAATGACAAACTAATCATAAGGTTTACAAATATGGCAGGTTCGATGGGGCCCAGCACCTCATTGACTTTTCTCGTAGATGAGGTGAATTTACTGATAACTCTAGATGATGGAAGAGACAGTGGAAAACTGATAGCAGATTGCTGGTAGACCAAGAAACGAAGGACATGACACATTAAACCAAAATAATCACAACAATTTAAATTCCTGGATACATTGACGGCAAGGCTAGCGTCCGGACCAAGAAAACACGTATCCTTGTAAAGTTGAGGGTAGACTGCAACTCTGTCACCCAAGGTCCGACATCAACCTGGAGCTGACTCTGGTTGCTTGTCACACCCGTGCCTCTGATGCCACATAATGATAGTGAGGGAGTATTTTTGTTATATGAGGGGTGACAGAACTCACCTTACATGATGTGTAAGACCAGATGCCTTGTTTTAATACAATTACTTTATTTAAACCATTTTATATAATGACACCAGAACCTCAGGGGAGAGGCTTAATTATTGTCAGTAGACTTGTTATTCTTCTTGTTATTCTATTCTAATAATCATTAATGATGTGGTTATTTTTGGTAATTTTCTCTAGTTAATTGACTCAGTATTGTGATTATTCTAG
The DNA here is from genome assembly GCF_050947455.1 of Rhinoderma darwinii. Lineage (NCBI taxonomy): Eukaryota > Metazoa > Chordata > Amphibia > Anura > Rhinodermatidae > Rhinoderma > Rhinoderma darwinii. Next base: position 420,055,429 of record NC_134689.1, read on the forward strand.
GTGATGTTACTTTATCCATAACTCAAAAAAAAAAAGGAAAAAGTTAAAGGACATGTTAAACGGACCCCAGGGACCCTCACTGGTCTAACAAATGGGCCAGCCAGGTCATAAAGCCACCATTTATTGAAATAAATGAAAGCGCTACATAGCTCACATTAAGGTCATTGTTAGTTCATTGTTGGTCAGCACTAGTATTCTTGGGGGTTTTAGCTGGAATTAATAAGACTTTACATATCTGATTGAAAGGAATTAGAGCACTCAGAGGTTTCCATATTTTCTATTGACTTTATTGCTGGACCATTGATGGTCAACAATATGATTCTTAAGGTCTTCAGTTTGGAAGACCCCCACTAATAAGACTTTTATTACTAATATCGGTTTAGAATGTCATACAAGTAATATAGTTGTGTAATTACTATGTGTAGCCACACCACAACCGATGATTGGGAGAACTCAGAGGTTTGTGTTACTCCTGTCCATCTCAGTGCTAGTCCATTTTTGACTAATACCTGGATCATTGGAGTCTTCAGCTGGACCCCGGTCGATCAGACTTTTATGAAATTTCTGATCCCTACCTGATCCCTAAGAGCGGACCAATAGGATTGGTGAACACCATGTTTAGCTGTAATACACAGCTGTTCTGGATAGCCAAAAAAGAAGAATTTGCCTGGACTGGTGTGTTTCTGTGGTTCTGATGAGAAGGCAGGAGTTTGGTGTAGCTGCAGTGAGAAAGACTGGCAACGAGACAAGCGGAGACCTAGGAAAAATACTGTCAGAGAGACGGTTGTGCTCCTAGGGAGACTTTCTGTAGGAAGGATCATTCTTCTTCTGTTCCAAATTCTTTGCAACTTCTTACGAAGTAAAGAAACAGAAAACTGTTGCACCTCTTTCTGCCTCCATTATTACTCTTATTACAACTTGGCGCTAGTCAGCAGGACAAATCTAAATATGACAACCAAAGAACCAACATCATCTTCCAGCCCAACACATCCAATGATATCTCTGGGAGCTTTGTTGAGTCATTTATCAATGTTTAATGGATCTAACTTGCTGTTAGAGGACTGGAGAGGGAGATTAGAAGGGACCGCTTGGCTGTGTAATGTGGCCAAACATCTACAAGTGGAAGTGGCCAAAGTACCCTGGAGTTTACAACCACTAAGGTACAGGCGGACGTTTGAGCAGATTTCAAGCGTCCTCAAGTTCGGAGGTTTGTCATCAAAGGGCACGCAACGTAACAGATTCTTTGACCTGCATCAGAAAGAGATGCTATTGCAGTATGCAAACAGGTTACAGGAACTGGTGGCGATATTTCAGCGGAAAGAAGAATAAGTGTTTATATCCTCTACAAATGCGTCAGTTTGTGCTAAGCCTTAATAATCAGCCGTTGTTACGGGCTCTGGAGGAGAAGCTGAAGAGGGATCCCAAATTGTCTTTACACCAGATGTTAAAAGAACCATCACCTTAGGGAAGAATGAGCAGGTTGGCATTGTACCTGAAATACAGCAAGCGGAATTAGCATAGATATAAGATAAAGCCATAGAAGCTTGGAAGGAGCCTCTACAGTGGGTAGTAATAGAGCTGAAAAAAGCCCTGACTGTCAAAACAGATGAAGTTGGGCCCCAGAGTTTCAATCCAGAAATAAAGAATTAGAAAATATAGAGGTTCCCAACTTTATGTTGACAAATGAAAGGGTGGTATAGTCCCACCATCGTTCAAAGAGGCTCTGTCACCAGATTATAAGTGCCCTCTCTCCTACATAATGTGATGGGCGCTGTATTGTAGACAGCAGTGGTTTTTATTTTGAAAAACGATAATTTTTGAGCAAGTTATGAACAATTTTAGATTTATGCTAATTAGTTTTTCCCGTTAGTGACCGCCAATACTCCTTTTCACGGCGGCCACTAACGGGCTTTATTCTGATGTATATGCCTTTTAACGCACTGCATCAGAATAAAGTAAACAGAGCAGGGAGCTGTCAAATCTCCCTGCTCTCAGCTGCCAGACGTAGCTGAGGGCTGGGGGCGTCCCTGCTCGACTGGGTGAGATCGATATTAGTATCGATCCCACCCGTTTAACCCTTCAGATGCGTTGCTCAATAGCGAGCACCGCATCTGAGTGGTTTTGGAGAGAGGGAGCTCCCTCTCATCCCACCGACACCCGGCGATAAGATCGCCGAGTGTCTGTGTCTCCAATGGCAGCCGGGGGTCTAATAAAGGCCCCCAGGTCTGCCTGTAGCGAATGCCTGATAGATCATGCCGAAGGCATGACCTAGCAGATGCCTGTCCGTGTTAAACGGACAGGCAGTAATACACTGCAATACAAAAGTATTGCAGTGTATTATAATAGCGATCGGAGGATCGCATATTAAAGTCCCCGAGTGGGACTAGTAAAAAAGTAAAAAAAAAAGTTTAATAAAGTTAATGAAAAAAAAAATGAAAAACCCACTTTTTCAACTTACAAACTGCTTTAGTATTAAAAAAACAAAATAAAGTAAAAAAGTTACACATATTTGGTATCGCCGCGTCCGTAACGACCCCGACTATAAATCTATTACATTATTTAACCCGCATGGTGAACGGCGTAAAAAAATTAAATAAAAAGCGACTTAAAAATTGCTGTTTTCTGTGAATCCTGACTTTAAAAAAATGTGATTAAAAAGTGATCAAAACGTCGCATCTACTCCAAAATGGTACCAATAAAAACGACAAGTCTTCCTGAAAAAAAAAAGCCCTCATACAACCGCATCGGCGAAAAAATAAAAAACATTACGGCTCTTCAAATATGGAGACACAAAGACAAATAATTGAAAAAAAAGTGTTTTTACTGTGTAAAAGTAGTAAAACATACAAAAACTATACAAATTTTGTAATGTTGCAATTGTAACAACCCGCTGAATAATGTTATTGTGTTATTTATACCACACGGTAAACGGCGTAGATTTAGGACGCAAAAAAGAGTGGCGAAATTTCAGGTTTTTTTCTATTCCCCCCCCAAAAAAAGTTAATAAAAGTTAATCAATAAATAATATGTACCTCAAAATGGTGCTATTAAAAAATACAACTTGTCCCGCAAAAAACAAGACCTTATACAGCGATGTCGCCGCAAAAATAAGAAGGTTATAGCTCTTGGAATGCGACGATGGAAAAACGTCAAAAATGGCTTGGTCATTAAGGTCTAAAATAGGCTGGTCATTAAGGGGTTAATAGACAATTGGGCTTGTTTTTACTTTTTACCAACTGGGTGTTGTACAGAGAAGTGGATGACACTGACCAATCAATGACCAATCAGCGTCATACACTTCTCATTGTTCCAGCCCAGCATGAGCCACAGCACAGTGTGAATGAGAAGTGTATGACGCTGATTGGTCACTGATTGGTCACCATCATATACTTCTCATTGTTCCAGCCCATTGTTACAGCGTGATTGTGCAGTGAAAGAAGCTGGGCTGGAACAATGAGAAGTGTATGACACTGATTGTTCACTGATTGGTCAGCGTCATACACTCCTATGTACAACACAAAGTTGGTAAAAAGTAAAAACACGCCCAATTGTCTATTAAGAAACAAATTAGCATAAATCTAAAATTGCTCATAACTTGCTAAAAAATGATCGTATTTCAAAATAAAAACCACTGTTATCTAAATTACAGCGCCGATCACATTATGTAGGAGATAGGGCACTTATAATCTGGTGACAGAGCCTCTTTAAGAAATGCCCCTATCCAGACTACCAAGTCTAGGACAAACCTGGTGGCAGAGTGGACCACCGAAGAGTGGAAGACCAGTCAGTGACCAGACAGACACTAGATGACACAGTGAGAAGATGGCTCATCAAGGGCCACCAGTCCAGCCGCGGAGAAAGACAGACACTCACGATTGTAGGGAGGCAGGTGCTACAGCAGAGAGATCACTTGGTCCTTTGGACTGTTGGATGGAAGAGTGTATCTTCCGAAATTAGAGGGCCTTATTTTGCTAATTATGCTTCCAGACAAATATTTGAGAAGAGCAGCCGATAAAGAAAGGGCATTTTGGATGCAAACAAACTTCTGGTTTCAACAATTTTATTATCATCTTCTGTTACACAAAGCTGTTCATGAGGTCTGCCAGGGCTAAAGAAGTTGTAACCTTGCCAGAGCAGGAGAACAGTAAGCTCCGGTAAGTCATATTCAGACTTATTATTGTAACACTCATGGCCGCGGACCGTCGGATTACTCACCCCCAGACGACCGCAGCCATGTATCTGCGAGCACTGATCTGTGAGCACCAGCGCTCACTTCCGTCCCATTCTGCAGCGTCCCATAGGGTGTGCACGCACACTCCTGCCCGGCCTTAAAGAGCCAGCGTGTGCACCTGGAATAATGTTTCAATTAGCCTAAATCACCCTGGACTATAAGAAGGGTTCTGCCCCTTCCTTCATTGCCTGAGCGTTGTTGTTGTTGTTGTTGTTGTATACCCTTGTTAGTCTTTGCAAATGGTCCCTTGAGTGTTTTCCAGTTCCCAGTGTTCCCATTCCTGCTACCTGTATCCTGTTTCCCTTGCTACCGAGTTCCCGTGCTGTACAGTGTTGGAGTCGTGTTGTGTTGCCTACTACACCCGCTGTGTTTCACAGCACCTGTTGTCTGCCTGCTGCCAGAGTTCCATCCGAGCCTAAACCATCGCTACTGTCTGAATTGCCACAGGTACCTTGATCCGAACTATAGAAATTGACTTTTTACCCTGTTTAGCCAGCTGCTATCCCACTAAGGCGGTGCAGCCTTGTGGGTCCACACCCCTGCCGTGACAGTACGCTCAGGCCATGGACCCCGCTGGTCAATTCAAGACCATGACGACGTCACAAGTGATGCGGGCAGATATGCTAGACCTCCGATCTCCTCCAGGCGTTGAACATTATTGCATATCGGCTGGATATGCAAGCTGCTGTTCCTCCTCCTACACCTCCTGGCAGTACGGATCCTCCTCCTACACCTCCTGGCAGTACTGATACCAATTTTTCTCTGCCATTACCTTATAGCTATGATGGAGACGCGAGGACCTGCAGGGGATTTTTGAACCAGTGCCAGATCTACTTCAGTCTGTATGCAAGAGCATTTTCAACTGACGGCGCAAGGGTCGCTTTTATCATCTCTCCCCTCCCTCGCAGGGCCCTAGCATGGGCGAACCCCATCTGGGAACGACAAGGACCAGAGACCCGTGATTTCCAGGGGTTCCTACGGAAATTTCGCATGGTATTTGAGGAACCTGGATGAGTCTCGTTGGCAGCTGCCTCCTTGCTGAACCTTCGCCAGGGAGACACTTCCGTGGGCGAGTACGCCATTCACTCCTGCAACCTAGCGGGAGAGTTGTTATGGAACAATGAGGCCTTGGTGGCAACATTTTGGCAGGGACTGTCCCCCGTGATTAAGGATGAGCTTGCCGCCCAAAATGTCATCTACCCTCGATGATCTCATTCTTCTGGAGGCCCGGATTGACATAAGGATCCGAGAACGGTTCCAAGAGGCTCATCGGGATGGAGGACTCCCTAGTTCGGCTCCTACATTTCAGCAAAGCCTGCTGTCCTGATCAGCTGTTCCACCTAAGGAGTCTTTGAGAATAGACCATCTCAAACTGTCTATCCAGGAGAGACAACGCAGATGTATTTCGGGACTCTGTATTGCGGCCTCGGAGGCCATCTTGTGCGTCTGTGTCTCCATAAGCCCCAGAACCTAGGATTGGTTGGAGAGACAACTCTGGGTGAGGAGGGACTTTCTTCCAAATTCTCCATCCCCGTGACCATAGTGTCCGGCTAGAAGATGCACCGGGTCTCTGCCTATCTGGACTCTGGATCCACAGCTAACTTAATTCGGAGAGACCAAGTGGATCTTCTCCAGTTGCTCACAACCCCCCTGGAGAGGCCTTTGATCGTTGCCTCTGTGAAAGGACTGCCTCTGCCAGACCCTATTGTAGCTGTGACCAAACCACTGTAGCTCCAAGTGGGAGCCCTTCATTCCGAGCTCATCTGATTTTTTTGTCCTGCCCAGAGCTGTCAACCCTGTGCTGATGGGCCTGCCCTGGCTCAGACTACATGCCCCATTTCTGGACTGGAATTCTGGAGAGGTTCTCCAGCGGGGTTCCGAGTGCCTCAACCGATGCCTGGGTTAGATCCATCCAACCCAGTCTCCCCAGTCTCAGTCATTGACAGGATTGCCTTCTCACTACTCACAGTTTGTGGATGTCTTTAGCAAGAGGGATGCTGAGACGCTGCCTCCACACCGGGTGTATGACTTCCCTTTTGAACTGGTTCCTCATGCATCCCTTCCCCGTGGTAGGGTATACCCTCTCTCCTTGCCAGAGACTCCATCTATGTCCTCCTATATTAAGGAGAATTTGGAGAGGGGTTTCATATGGAAATCCTCCTCCCCGGCCAGGGCTGGTTTCTTCTTTGTCAAAAAAACGGATGGATCTCTTCGACCCTGCATCGACTACCTGGGCCTCAACCAGATCATGGTAAAAAATAGAAATCTGTTGCCATTGATTTCAGAACTGTTTGATCACATACGAGAAGTCCAATTTTTTTCTAAGCTAGACCTGTGGGGGGCTTACAACGTAATCCGGATTCGCAGGGGTGCCGAATGGAAGACAGCATTTAATACTCGAGATTGGCACTATGAATAGCTGGTAATGCCCTTCGGTCTGTGTAACGCTCCCGCGGTCTTCCAGTAGTTCAGTAATGGCATCTTCCGTGACCTCCTCTATGTCTGTGTTGTGGTCTATCTCGATGACATTCTGATTTTTTCCCTAGATCCAGTGACTCATCGGAGACATGTCCAACAAGTTTTGCTGCGATTAAGGGAGAATTGACTCTATGCCAAGCTGGAGAAGTGCGTGTTTGAGAGAATGTCTCTACCCTTCCTGGGCTACATTATCTAGGTTCAAGTTCTCAAGATGGATCCTGAGAAGGTAAAGGCCATCCTGGAATGGCCATGTCCTCAAGGCTTAAAGTCCATAAAGCGTTTCCTGGGATTCGCCAATTTCTACAGGCAGTTCATCCCAAACTTTTCCTCACTGACCGCTCCCATCTCTACCCTCACCAAAAATGGCATGAACGCCAAGGTGTGGACTCCAGAGGCAGAGACCGCATTTAATAGCTTGAAGAATGCCTTCATGTCAGCCTCAACCCTCCTTAATCCCGATGTATCTCTACAGTTTTCGTTGGAGGTGGACACCTCCTCTGTTGATGCTTGCGCACTTCTGTTCCAGAGAAGCCCCAAAGGCAAGACAGTGGTAATGTGTATTACTTCAAGCTTTTCTCTTCTGCACAGCGCAACTACTTGATTGGGGATTGGGAGCTACTGGCCATCAAACTGGCCTTAGAGTTGTGGAAACACCTACTAGAGGGTGCAGCCTATCCCATCCAGATATTCACTGACAGCAAGAACCTCACCTATCTCCAAACTGCCCAATGGCTGAACCCCTGTCAAGCCAGGTGGTCGCTGTTCTTTGCCCTTGTCCAGTTTGAGCTCCACTACCGCTCTGCCAACAAGAATCTGAGGGCCAATGCCTTGTCCAGGTCGTTCAAGACAGAGGACACCATGGAGTCTCCACAAAATATCATTGACTAATCTCTGTCAACCCTCTGCAGATTAGAGACATCCCTCCGGGGAGGACTTTTGTGCATCTGGCAGACGGAAGAAGAACACTGGGGACACAGCTCCAAATTGGCAGGTCACGCGGGAGTCCGTAAAACCAGAGACCTGAATGCCCATCCTTTCTGGTGGCCCACGCTGCCCAAAGACGTTATGAACTTTGTCTCTTTATGCACGGTGTGCGCAGCAAACAAAGTTGCTCACTCCAAACCGACTGGCCTGCTCCAGCCGCTGCCTGTGACCAATGCTTCCTGGCAGCATATTGCAATGGACTTCGTCACATATCTGCCTCCCTCTGCTGGATGCAGTACGGACTGGGTGGTGGTGGACCGATTCTCAAAGATGGCTCATTTTGTTCCGCTGACCTGCCTAACTTCTGCTTCTCGACTGGCCAACCTCTTCATCCAACAATCCAACACATCTTTCGCCTACACGGCCTACCTCTGCATATTGTGTCTGATCGGGCAGTTCAGTTCACCTAAAAGTTCTGGAGGGCCCTCTGTAAACACCTCGATATAAAGTTGGACTTTTCCTCAGCCTGCCACTCCCAGTCCAATGGCCAAGTACGACACTTCATCTCAAGGCAGCATGATGACTGGGTGCAGCTTCTTCCTTGGGCCGAGTTCTAGTATAACAACAATACTAGCGAGTACAAAAGAACCACACCATTTTCCCTAGTTTATGGACAACACCCCCGAATTCCTCTCCCAGTGTCTGTTACGTCCCAGGAGCCCGCAGCTGACTCTGCTTTCAGGGACTTCCTGCAGATCTGGCAGCAAACCCGATCCCCTATTCTACTGGCGGTCGACCGCATATAGCAAAAGGGAGAAACAAGGAGAAGAGAGCCCCCTTAGTTTCTTCTGGGTACCAAGGTCTGGCTTTCCTCTAAGAATATCTGGCTGAGGGTGCCATCATACAAGTTTGCCCCCAGGTTCCTCCAACCCTTTGAGATCATACAACAGATCAACCCTGTCTCCTACAAGCTTCGGCTACCTTCTACTCTCAATAAACCCAACTCCTTTCACATCTCCCTCCTTAAGCCTGTGGCCCTGAACCGCTACACCAAGACTTCTAGTCCTGCAGTTGCCCCCAGCGGTTCATCCGATACATTCGAGGAGAGGGAGATCTGGGACACCAAGAAAGTAGGAGGAAGAACTTTTTATTTGGTGGATTGGAGGGGGTTTGGTCCAGAGGAGAGGTGCTGGGAGCCAGAGGAGAACCTCAATGCTCCTGCCCTCATGAAGAAGTTTCTCTCCCGCTCTGGCCCCAAGAAGAGGGGACGTAAGAAGGGGGATACTGTAACACTCATGGCCGTGGACCGTTGGGATTACGCACCCCCGGACGGCCTCAGCCATGGATATGCGTGCGCTGGCCCCCATCTCCTCCTCAGGAGACACCAGCGCTCACTTCTGTCCCGTTCTGCAGCATCCCGTAGGGTGCTCATGCACGCTCGTGCCCGGCCTTAAAGGGCCAATGCCCGCACCTGGAGTAATGTTCCAATTAGCCTAAATCCCCCTGGACTATAAGAAGGGCTCTGCCCCTTCCTTCATTGCCTGAGCGTTGTTGTCTTATACCTGTGTTTGCCTTTACAAATGGTCCCTTGAGTGTTTTCCAGTTCCCAGTGTTCCCTTTCCTGCTACCTGTATCCTGTTTCCCGTGCTACCATGTTCCTGTGCTGTACAGTGTTGGAGTCGTGTTGTGTCGTCTACTACACCCGCTGTGTTTCACCGCACTTGTTGTCTACTTGCTGCGAGAGTTCCATCCGAGCCTAGACGTTGAATTTGTACCCTGTTTGGCCAGCTGCTATCTCGCTACAGCGGTACGGCCCAGTGGGTCCAAACCCCCGCCGTGACAATTACCCATTACAGTTGGCATTAATGAACCATTTGATGGTGGAAGAATTCCTGCAAGGCTACAAATATTTGTTAGTTATTGTGACTCACTTCATAAAGTTTGACATGGTGGTCTCCACCTGAGAACAGACCACAGAGTCGGCGGCACAGGCTTTGTGGAGGAATTTTATTCTGCCCTATTGGTGTCCCACCCATATGTACTTGGATAAAGGAACCTGCTTGGAGGGAATGGTGATTGAAGAGTTGTGCCTATTATATCAGATAAGTAAGACACGCACTACACCCTACCACCATCAAAGAAATGGCGGGTGTAACTAATTAAACCGGATATTGTTGCAATCACTGAGAACTTTGGAAGATCAGGAGAAGAGATGGCCTGAGTACAGACTTGGATGGAAGGGCTCCAGAGAAAGGTACAAGAGATGAACAATATGGTGGCCCAGCAACTAGGTCCTCACACTCTCAGGCTGGGTTCACACGACCATGTTACGTCCGTAATGTACGGAACATATTTCGGCAGGAAGACCCGGACCGAACACACTGCAGGGGGCCGGGCTCCTAGCATCATAGTGATGTACGATGTTCGGAGTCCCTGCCTCGCTGCAGGACAACTGTCCCGTACTGTAATCATGATTAGTTTTTGGACAGTTAAATCCTCCTATTCCAGTTTTATTGGTGAGGCCCGAAAATAACATGGGGCCTACACGGACGATACACAGAAATATGTTTCAGCATTACACCTTGATGAGTCGAGAGCCAGAACTTGGTTCTTCGAGTCCTCCTCAAACAGAGATGATCCCAGTAGAAGAGGAGTGGTGGGTGTCTACTTGAGAGGAGATAGAGCTGATGAAAGGAGAGAAGAGCTGTCTGTATCACCTGAATGAGAAGAAGATCAAGATTCTGAAGAAGACCACTCTCCGGTATGGTCTTCACAACGTTCTAGTTTTGTCAGGTTATTCTCCAGATTTGAAGACTGTCAGGGGTGATGGGGATGGCAACCGAAAAGGGAAGGTTTAACACAAAGAGGTGTTAGCAGAACAGCTGATGCCACAGTACCATTGTTGTTCAGGGTAACTGATGCTGTTCGGGATAGCTCAAAAAAAGGGGAGCCTGTCTCAGCAGGGAGTGGTGTGCTCCCATGGTTTCAGTGAGATGACAGGAGTTTTATGTAGTTGCAGTGAGAGAGAGACTGACAGCGAGAAAGACTGAGACCGAGGAAACATCCCGTATTAGCAGAGAGACGGCTGTGTTCCTGGAGAGTCTTTCTGAAGGAAGTATCGCGGTGCAGAGAGGAAACCAACCTGCTGTTGTAATGGCAACAAAGAAATGGAGATCAGTATACTTGCACAACTGGAGTGAGTATTGGAATACTACTTGGCTAGAGATCACCATCCACTGAAATGAGGCACTGAGAGGATTCCATAACTCTCATTATAATCATTATTGGCTCTGGTATTCTTTGGATAGGGCATTATCCATTGTAGGACCAGTGAGTCTCACTATTTTATCTCCCTCACATGTGCTACGGCCATTTTCATAGGAATTTAATTGACCTCTAGGTCAATAGGTTCCGGAAGGAAACTAGAAAACCTGGAAGCAATCTTTGCAAACAGAGGGGAGACATATGAACCCCATAGAGATGGCTGTAAGGGCCTTGTTCCCCTCGCCTGAGAAAAGCTCAGAATAAACTGGAGGGGGAAATGTTATTACACAATGGCCAAAGTGTATTTCACTAGAACAGGCTCAAGACTCTACAGACACCAAAGAAGCAGGATCCAGTAGTACCCAAATTGTAATTTGCAAATGAATATCTTTATAGACATTGAACAAGCACCGGAGGCAATACTTAAAGTGAACATCATTAGAGAAAGCTCAAAATAGACACTGAACAAGCAGGGGATTGTAATGGCAGGAAGGGGGTGAAGGGAAAGTGAGCCCTAATCTACCCACCGCCCCCTGCCTACTTGCAATGACCCGCCCTAGGCGACGGGGTACAACTGGGCGGCGGTCCCTACGCTGTCTAAGTGCACGGGAGAACAAACAGGGAACACGCAAGGGAAGAGGCAGTAGCCCACGGAACGCCGCGAGGAAACGGAGCGGTGAACAAATAGTCAGGACCAGGATGAAGTGGAGTATACCAACGTGAGACGGAGAAGGAAGCAAGCCAGGGGCAAAGCGAAGCAGGTAAAGCGGAACTGCAGCAAGGCAGAAGCACGGCAGAAGCAGGCTGGAGCAAGCAGCAGAGAGGCCAGGAATCCAGAAGAATTACAAGCACTGAGGAAGAGAACACGGCAGGTAATAAAGGACAGGGGGCGGAGCTAACTCCGACTGACCAGGCCGCGATAGGCTCTCCCACTCCTGAGCCTGCCACCCTGGTTGGTGGGAGACGGTGTCAGTCTAACAGGTCTGGCCTCAGGTGTGGATTGATTAATCCCAGGAGTATACCTAGACGTAGTACCTGGCAGATCCCTAACAGGGATGTTTCCAAATATGTAATTCTCCAGAGAAAGATCTTTATGGCTAATGAAAAAAGCAAAGGAAGCTCAAAATAGACACTGAACAAGCAAGTGGGGCTGTGCCTAAAATTTAATTCACCGGAGAAAGTTCTGTATAGACCAGTGCCTTCCAGATATGGTCCAGTGGAAGAGGTTCCCGAGATGACAGCCAGAAGGAGCGTAGGCACTTTTACAGAAAGACTGGCAAACTGATTTCAGCCTGTTCAAAGATCCCTAATGGATGAATAGGACAGTATAGTAGGAAGTGCTGTCAGGGGCCCGACAAATAAGGGGCCCAAACTCACCTTTTACTTATAAGACCAAAGAACCCTGGTTCCCAAAAAGATACATGTCTTTTCACATAAGTGCATACTTACAGACCCTATTCGTATTCTTTTCCCCTCCACCATTTGGTCTGGACCCGAGAAGCTTCATGAAGATCATAATATGGATCATACATTGATACTTGGCTATATCTTCTTCATTAAAGAGGCTCTGTCACCAGATTTTGCAGCCCCTATCTGCTATTGCAGCAGATCGGCGCTGCAATGTAGATTACGGTAACGTTTTTATTTTTTAAAAACGAGCATTTTTGGCCAAGTTATGACCATTTTCGTATTTATGCAAATGAGGCTTGCAAAAGTACAACTGGGCGTGTTGAAAAGTAAAAGTACAACTGGGCGTGTATTATGTGCGTACATCGGGGCGTGTTTACTACTTTTACTAGCTGGGCGTTGTGCATAGAAGTATCATCCACTTCTCTTCACAATGCCCAGCTTCTGGCAGTGCAGACACAGCGTGTTCTCGAGAGATCACGCTGTGTCGTCACTCACTTCCTGCCCCAGGTCCTGCATCGTGTCGGACGAGCGAGGACACATCGGCACCAGAGGCTACAGATGATTCTGCAGCAGCATCGGCGTTTGCAGGTAAATCGATGTAGCTACTTACCTGCAAACGCTGATGCTGCTGCAGAATCAACTGTAGCCTCTGGTGCCGATGTGGCCGACACGATGCAGGACCTGTGAGTGACGTCACAGATCTGCACTGCCAGAAGCTGGGCGTTCTGAAGAGAAGTGGATGATACTTCTCATCAGAACGCCCAGCTAGTAAAAGTAGTAAACACGCCCCGATGTACACACATAATACACGCCCAGTTGTACTTTTACTTTTCAACACGCCCAGTTGGACTTTTGCAAGCCTCATTTGCATAAATACGAAAATGGTCATAACTTGGCCAAAAATGCTCGTTTTTTAAAAATAAAATCGTTACTGTAATCTACATTGCAGCGCCTATCTGCTGCAATAGCAGATAGGGGTTGCAAAATCTGGTGACAGAGCCTCTTTAAGTGGTGGCACTGAGCACAGGAACTGTATATATCATGTGGATGGACAAATGTTTTTGCCCCTTTATGACTGAAGCACATTAACCTTTTGGGAAAACCTAATTTTTAATCAATTTCCCTTTGAGCACCCTTTTGAGAGCTCAAATGTTGTAGTGGTCCCTGCTTGTTCAGTGTATGTATACTTCTTTCTCTGGTCAATTACATTTTGGCAATGAACCCTCCTTATTGTTCAGTATCTATATCAATGATTGTCAATCTTTCAAAACACAGGGGAATTCCTGAAAATTGTTTGCCCGCCAAGGGAACCTCTACTCCTACGTCGAGCAAGCTTAAAGGAGTATTCCCAACTCGGTCATTTGTGACATATACATAGGATATGCCATAAATTTCTCATAGCTGCGGTCCCTTTGATCCCCTGATCCCTGTCTCGTCTGGTGAAGTGGCCACCAAATTTGCTTGGATGTTTCCCCATGTAGACAGCCTCGAACATATGCTAGACGGGTGGAAGCGAGGTCATGATAGGTTCTCCAGATAGGTGCAGGTCCCACCTGTGAGAATAACACTAATCCGGCATTTATGGCATATCCTGTGGATATGCCATAAATGTCTGCGATGGGAATGCCTATTTAACACCATAATTCATAATTGTGTGATTGTGCGGACCGGGCATCCACTGCATCGACTAGGATTGGAGAAAGCTGCAATCCCAGCCGTTTAATCCCTTAAATGCCGTGGTCTATAGCGACCGCAGCATTTAAATGTTTTGAGAGAGGGGGTGCCACTTTCACCTATCGGCGGCTCGTGATCGCTAGAAAGCCGACATTGCAGCTGGGGGCCTAACAAATGCCCCAGAGCCTGCCCCAGATACATACCTATTAGGCCGTGCCAAAGGCATGGCCTAATAGATTGCCTGACAGTTTTACACTGACAGGCAATAATGCCTTTGCATATTAAGTATACCAAAGCATTATATCAGCGATCAAAAGATCTCGTAGTGAACTCCCCTAGTGGGACAAAAGAAAAACAGTTAAATACATTTTTTTATAAAATAAAAAAAGATTACAGTAAAAAAATTGACATATATGGTATCTCTGCGATCGTAACGACCCGAATAATAAAGCTAACATGTTAATTAAACTGCTGCATTAACGCCGTACAAAAAACCCCACAAAAAAAAAATTTAATAAAAGTTAATCAATAAGTCCCATGTATCCCAAAATAGCTGAATAAAAATGACATATTTTCAAGCAAAAAACAAGCCACATATGGCTACATCGACAAAAAAAAAAAAAGTTACGGCTCTTGGAATGCGGCAATACGAAAACAGATGATCTTTGTAAGAGTCTTTATTGTGTAAACATAAAAAAAACTCTACATATGTAGTATCGTCGTAATCATACCGACCCAAAGAATAAAGGCAACATGATATTTACATCGCATAGTGAACGGCATAAATTTAAAACACAAAATACAATGCTGGAATAGCTATTTTTTTTTTCAATTTCCTCCCAAAAAAGTAAAAGTTAACCAATATAATATATGTACCCAAAAATAGTGCAACTGAAAAATACAACTCGTCCCGCAAAAAACAAGCCCTCATATGGCTATGTCAACGTTAAAATTAAAAAAATATGAAGGCATGGATGAAAAAACTAAAAAGAATGCTTGGTCATTAAGGCCAAAATAGGCCGGGTCATTAATGGGTTAATACCTAGGTGGGCAATTGCATAATTTTTAATCACTGTTATGTTCTGGCTAAGGCTGGTTGACTGATTTGCCTTCATTCACAAGACTGACATCATAAATATGTGGGCCCCATATGTGAAAATCGTCGGGGCCCCTGATCGCTCTTATGTCCATCAAGGCTGTTACACTTCTTCAGAACACTGATTTTGAAATCAGGAGGAATAAAGTCAATTATAAGATGTTTTGGAGAATAATGTGATTAAAGAAAACAGTAATGATCTCAGTCTTGGGACCTGGGGACCTCCCCTGAGGATCTCTTCTAATTATATAATCATGTGAAAGTACAGTAACGACATTCCTGCTCCTCCACATCACAGCATCATGTCAGGTAAGATATGGGGGCTCCTGAATGTTATTTCTTACATCAATTATATGAGCAATACATTGTCATTCCCGAGACATCAATGTGTCTGTCAGCCCCTCGTGTATTTTCTATTGGATCGTTCTCCTCCTTTTACATAGATATTTTCCTTGAGAATATTATAAAACAAATTGAAAAAATTACCAAAATGTGGAAAATATTCTGCTGCCCGATGCCGGACGCAAAACATTATCTTGAGATTTTCTTTGTATTCTGTTCACTTGGAAGAGGAGTTTCATTACTAGTCTCATAATATCCATGAACTTAGGTGTCTGCCCAAATGGTAGAAATTGCAGCAAATTTATCTGAATATTTGCATAGTATCTCTCCCCCACTGTCTCATGATATTGGTTATCATTTTCTATGTTGCTGTATCTCAATATGCAACAAATTTTTGGGATATTTATTTTTATTTATTTTATGTTCTTATTTTACCTACAATTTTATGTCTAACTGTCTAATATTTTAACCTCTCCATGGGTATTGCAGCTCTGCTCCAATGAAGGATGAAAAGAATAAGCTGTAATACCCCACACCACTCAGGGACAGGTCTGGTGCTGTTTTTGGAAGAAAGTAGACATGTTTTTCTAATCCTAGAAAACCCCTTCACTGTTCTTTCTCCCCAACCCCTACTGGAGGCATCACTTAAAGCTCCTGGGCCGAAATGCAGAATCTGTAACAGGGTCCCACCTACCAGTGCTATTTATAATACTGGTGTCTTCTATGGTGGCAGAGGAGCATTTGATCTTCTCAGGAACCTGGACCTGGGTGCTACTGCTACCTCTGCACTCTCTATAGCTATGCCCCAAAAAACTGCCTTAAAATGTAAAAGAAAACATGTCAATGTGATCATATCCGTCCATGTCGTCATTGTTGTGGGCAACAATTTTTAACCAGTTTAATCAGATTTTTTAAAAGGCTGAAAACCCCCTTTAAAAGAGCCTCAGATGTGAGGTACAGGAGAAGTTGATGGAGGTAAGGCAGTACATAGTGAGCACTGAAAGGCCAAGGAAGGGAGGAAAAAAAACCACCACTTATTTCTTAAGCTCTATTGCTGATGATGGTGGTCATTGTGGTGGGACCCCTTTCCAAGTTCTGCTATGGGAACCCATTACATGAGTAAGGAGTTTGTGGAATGAGTTTCCTCTTCTGGCAAAATATTTTATGTCTAGATATTTGGTTTTCCATTTTTCTTGGTGTTAGTTATCGAATGTTTACATTTTTATGGGGAGGTTTATGGAGGACAAATTGTTGATGAGGAGATGTGAAGTCTTTATGACTTGCAGTTGTTTATGTTTTTGTATTTCCATTTTCAAGGAAAGGGTGGATTCACACTGCCATACAGTAATACTGGGTGATGACCTGCAACATATACCTTACAATTTTGAGTTTTCTAGAAGAAGGAGCGCAAATTCAGCATTATAAGTATTGACTGTTGATAAATGTCTTCCAAACGTGGCACTTTCTCTCAACTACTCTTTCTTGCATGTTGTCTCTACCCAGAGTTGTAAAAGTTGACTTCATCCTAATGTCATTGAACCCTCTACTACGTATTCTGTCCTTTTCTGTCTAGTTCTATCACCGACCTAGAACATTAGTGGGACCTGATGGTCCATGAACAACAGAATTAGACAGCTCAGAGGTAATTATTGGTGGACTTTGTCAACCAAGTCCATTAACATGCGAGTTGCCTCAATAATATCAATTAATCCCTGGTACCTGACATCTTCATGTGTTTAGATGTAATATTTTAAAGATTCCTTTCTACTGACCAGAAAGTTGGTTCTTCTGGTCTTCAAGGAATGGATGAGAATAATCAAACAGTGATCACAGAATTTCTGCTCCTGGGATTCGGGGACCTCAAGAACTTCAGGATTTTTACTTTTATCCTCTTACTGATCATTCATATCATGGCCTTGATGGGAAATATTCTTGTTATTATTTTGGTTGCAGCCAAAAAGAATCTGCATTGCCCAATGTACTTCTTTCTCAGTCAACTGTCCCTATCGGAAATCATGTTCACCACCGATATTGTACCCAACATGCTGCGGCTGATATTGGAGGGTGGAGGGAAATTATCAGTCTCTCAGTGTATATTCCAGTTCTATTTATCAGGTGTACCAACTGTTGCCCAGTGCTTGTTGTTGGCAGTAATGTCCTATGACCGACATGTGGCCATATGTAAACCATTACACTATGCCACCATCATGACATTCACACATCAATTACAGATGGCCACCTTCTGCTGGTTGTTGGGTTTCTCCTTATCCATTGTTATATGTGTTTTCCTAAGAAAATTGACCTTCTGCTACCATAACATCATTGATCATTTTTTTTGTGACGTTGCTCCTCTGCTTGAACTCTCTTGTTCGGATACATCTTCAGTTGAACTGGTCACGGCTTTGCTTGCTTACCCCATCATATTGTCTCCATTTCTGTTCATCGTGGCCAGCTACATCTCCATTCTACAAACGGTCCTCAAAATCTCCTCCAGCATAGGGAGACAGAAAGCCTTCTCCACCTGTAGCTCCCACCTAACTTCTGTATGTCTGTATTATGGGACATTAAGCTCTATATACATCTTTCCACTGAAGGAGAAGTTCATAAATGCAAACAAGGGTCTGACATTACTTTATGCCCTTGTGACACCACTGTTCAACCCTCTGATCTACAGCTTGAGGAACCAGGATATCAGAAATGCCATTTATACTTCTGTCCAAGTATCCCAACTATGCAAGAGTTGAGCACTTCTTTTTTTTACTATTGAAGCATATAACATATACATATATATTTGTACAGTAGAGAACTCATTTCACCTCTCCTATACACTCTGTGATTTGTCACCATTTTACATTCCGTCTGTAGAGAAGGTAAGAATGTTTTCCATTTGTACCTTGAAAACACCAAACCATCTAATAAAGTGATGAGTTATTGGCACAATTTCACCTACAGAGTCAACCTACTAAGACCAGACATCAATACTGCAAGGACAGAAGAAGTCACTTGTTGCATGGTTGCCTTGTGTTTAATTTTTTTTTGCATTGGCGAGACCAAAAAAAGTGTGTTGGGCCTGATATATTAGCTGCATCGGCCATCACTTTTCCTCAATGGACTTTATTTAGTTAAATCTCAACCAGTTCTCCAGATAGGTGTATATGCAGGGGAACATGATAATCTCCTACCATCATGTAGAGCAGTGTTCGCTAATTCGTGGTTCTCGTCTGGTGTTACAAAACCAGTCTCTTTTCTAACATGTCCGGAAGTTGATTTGAAACAGCTGGAGCCGCAGATTAGTAGCCGCTAGCATAGTGTGTTTTTGGTTGGTGAATATAGGAACAATATTGTCCAACTGGCACCTCTAGTAGACCACACTTAAAGGGACTTTATGAGATTGCAAAACCACTAGGCTGTGGCTGTTTTATTGTATCTGGCTGGTTATGAATAATGGGGGGACTCCATGTCGTTTTTTCCAATTATTTATTTAAAAAAAAATAAAATGACGTGGGGTTCCCCCCATTTTTTATAACCAGCCAGATACAATATAGCAGCAGCAGGCTAGCATTACCAGGGTTGGAAGGGCCACTGTTTTTTGGCTTTGCCAACCTAATAATACCAACCTGCGGCCGCCCCAGTGTCTGACCATCACTACAGATGGCCGAGTATTGGATCGTACCTGGCTCTTCCCGACACTCCCGTTGGCAGTGGGTACTGGGGTAATAATGGCGAGTTAGTGTTAGGCTTTGCACCGGCTAACACTAAGCCCCACCTTAGTAATGGACATTGTCAATCAGCCAGTAGCCATTACTAAGGTGGTAGTAATAAAATGTAAAAGAAAATACAAAGACATAGAAAACATACTTATTGAAATAAAAAAAAACACACACAACCCTCATTAACTTTTTTATTGAAAATAAAAAAGCCATCATCGAAGTAGTCCTCAAATCCGACATAGTCCAACATCCAAACGGTAAAAAAGCACCAACACAAAAAAAACTCATTAGTAACACATGTGGTAGGCTTAGATACAGGGCCCATGTGTGATACTGTCAGTTAGACCCTGTATTTAAGCCTATCACATGTTAGGCTTAGATACAGGGTCCCAGCAGACAGTAATCTAATACAGTATAAGATTACTGTCTGCTGGGGGACTTGTATCTAAGCAGTGGTGTAGCTAGGTTCTCCAGCACCCGGGGGAAAAGATTCAGTTTGGCGCCCCCCCACTCGAACCTCTTTCCTGACATCTCCTTCCCCCTCGCCATGTTTGTTTTCTCTACCAATCAATGAGGTGTCATTTTTTTCCCACATTTTTTTATGTAACTCGAGCATAAAGCTATTTGGACATTTTACAAGCAATATAGTTCTATATACAATACCAGAACCAAGATCATTACATATATACAACACCAGAACCAAGGTCAGTACAAAAATACATCCCCAGAACCAAGCTTAGTACATATGTACAGCTCCAGAACCAAGCTCAGTACATAAGTACAACACCAGACCCATCTCATTACATATATACAACACCAGAACAAAGCCCAGTACATATATACAGCACCAGAAAAAAGCTCAGTGCATATATACAGCACCACAATCAAGCTCCGTACATATATACAGCACCACAACCAAGCTCAGTACATATATACAGCACCACAATCAAGCTCAGTACATATATACAGTGCCAGAACCAAGCTCAGTACATATATACAGTGCCATAACAAAGCTCAGTACATATATACAGCACCAGAACCAAGTTCAGTACATAAATACAGCACCAGACCCAAGCTCAGTACATATATACAGCATCAGCACAAATACAGCTCAATTTAGTGCAACCCCTAATGTATAGGTTTGAACGAAATTGTATACAGCTCCCAGCATGGCCCGAACTATGGTAAGGATATGCTGGGAGATGCTTTTTCTGAAAAAAGAATCATACCACCCATCATCTCGTTGCAGATTATACAGTGGCTACAGTGCTGATTAAAGGCAGAATAAACATTTACATTAAGTGACTCACAGGTGACGTCAAATTCTAGTTGTTATTTTTCTTCTCAATCCGGTCAAGACCTCGATGACGAGTTCTCCCGGCCACAGCACATTTCTGCAGTTTGCAACTCAGATGTCTTCAGCTTCTCACTTTTCAAACATTTCTGCTCCTATAAACAAAGATAAAGTTCTCATGTTGCCAGACACTGTGCCCCTAAATATAATAGCGTCATACAATGCACCTCTAATTATAATAGCACCATAAACTGTGTCCCACACACACCGTGCCCCCTATAGATAGTGCCCCCATAGAGCCCCCTGTAGTGTTCTACATAGATCCCCCTGTAGATAGTGTCCCACATATAGCCAAAATTCTAGATAGTGTTCCACATATAGCCACCATTGTATATAGTGCCCACATACAGCCACCCCTGTAGATAATGTCCCACATATATCCCCCTCTGAAAATAGAGCCCCACATGTAGCCCCCTGTAGATAGTGCCCCACATATAGCCCCCACTGTAGATAGTGCTTCACATATAGCCCACCCCTGTATATAGTGTCCAACATATAGCCCACCCCTGTAGATTGTGCCCTATATATTTATCCCCCATAAATAGTGCTCCACATATAGCCCACCCCTGTATATACTGCCTCACATATAGCTCCCCCTATAGTGCTCCACTTATAGCCCCCTGTAGATATAGCCCACCCCTGTATATAGTGTCCAACATTTAGCGCACCCCTGTAGATAGTGCCCTGCATATATCTCCCCTATAAATAGTCCTCCACATATAGCCCAACATATTGCCCACCCCTGTATATAGTGCCTCACATATAGCTCCCCCTATAGTGCTCCGCATATAGCCCACCCCTGCATATAGCACCCCTGTAGATAGAGCCCCCCTTTAGATAATGTCACTCACATTTTTATTAAGATAAAAAAAACAAAAAACTTTACATACTTACCTTAATCTGGTTCCCGCGCCATCCGGCGGGAATGCAGACCTGCTGAGGTTGAGTGAGGCAATTGGTGCAATGACATCATCACTCAGCTTGCATTTTAGATAGGTGCTGATTGACAGGGCAAGTCATAGTGCCCTGCCAATCAGCGCCTTTCATAGATGCAAGTGGCGCGATGACGTCATCTATGAAAGGCACTGATTGGCAGGGCACTATGACTTGCCCTGTCAATCAGCG
This sequence comes from Rhinoderma darwinii, assembly GCF_050947455.1. NCBI lineage: Eukaryota > Metazoa > Chordata > Amphibia > Anura > Rhinodermatidae > Rhinoderma > Rhinoderma darwinii. Next base: position 420,077,037 of record NC_134689.1, read on the forward strand.
CCTTTCAACGACGCAAGCGGTGCAAAGAAGTAATCGCGCAGCTTGAGTTGTTGAAAGGCGCTGAATGGCCGGGCACGGAAAGTACCCGGCCATTCATCGCCTATAGTGCAGGAGGGGGTGGCAGCAGCTGGTTTCAGCGACACCGCCCCCTCAGAGAGGCAGCAGGCCACCGTCATGGAAGTCCGCCACCATCCCATTTAGCTGCGCCCGGAGCACTTGCCCGGCCTGACAACCCCTAGCTGCGCCCCTGATCTAAGCCTACTATGTGGTAGGCTTATATAGAGGGCCCAGCAGACAGGATCACACCATGTGTGATCCTGTCTCCTGGGCCTTGTATCTAAGCCTACCATATTTTAGGCTTAGTTACAGGGCTCCAGCAGACTGTAATCTTACACAGTAGACTGTCTGCTGGAGTCCTGTATCTTAGCTTACTATGTGGTAGACTTAGATACAGGGACCATCAGACAGTATCATACATGGCCATGTATCTAAGCCCACCATGTGGTCGGCTTAGATACAGGGCACCAAGAGACAGTGACGTTAAATTTACCCTCCTCTTCTGAAATCATCCAGCACCGTGACGTCATGCGCGGCACACAGCGTCGTGACGCAAGAGGACGTCAGGTCATCCGCTGTGCTCAGGAAGGAGTAGGCTAAGTATAGTGTCGCTACTATAGTAACAGGGGCCCGTGTAGTTTATTACATAGGCCCCAGTTACTATAGTAAATTTCTATTGACCACCTGTTTTGGGGCAATTGCGACTGCTGCGACCCCGATAGCTGCACCACTGAATGTGGCAGTCTCCTGGGGATCCGGGGCACCGGGCCGAAGATCCAGGGCTAGCGATGCCCCTGGCAATGACATAATTCTGCGAGGACATTAAGGTCCTCAACACTGATCCTTTAGTCTAGGAGGTACAGAGTGGTCAATGCTAGCCATTGTAAACCTTTCCTGAAGGACTTCAGAAGCACAAGTTGTTAGGAGCAGTTAACTTGTTCATGGACAACTAGTTGCAGTGCAGTTATTGGTGGTACAAGTTACCCATGCACCAAAAATGTTTGCTTCAGGCTCATTTGCACCAATGATCAGTAACATTTAAGAATGTACAAGCATTTGTGCTATTAGATGTGAATCTCCATAAACAGACAAAGCCTTCTCTAGCTGTAGCTCCTATCTGACCTCTAACCTGAATAAAGTTTTACAATTATATTTCGATTTCATTAAATTTTCAAACACTGAATCCCTACAGGACCAAACGTGGATCACCATAAAACCCTAAGGTGAGCCAAGTTTAGTAGACCTGGAGAAAGACCTTGCGGTCCACCCATAGACACTGCCACATGACAATGTATTTCTGTAAGTTTGGACATGTCCAACAATTACTTTACCAAGAGTTTATGATTTAGAAACAGGACACCACCCTCTAAAGAATGGCAGTTTACAGTTTCGACAGAACAAACACCTGCATGTATCAAGTGTGAAGATTGTAGGGTCAAGGTAGTTGGGTAAGAAGTCACCAGATGACTTTGAAATTGGGAAGGGTTCTGGGAAACATTTTTAGGGCCTAGTTAGAGGTTGATATATAGAGTCAGACGATTCTGGCATGGCAAGAAGAAGCCATCTTTTGCTTAGGTTTGTCACCCACTAAGTGGAGTCCGTAAGAGATTGACTAAAAGGCAATTCCTTAAGACTTCATGCAATCAATAGACAAAAACACCAAATAAGCAATATCTACATAATGACACACAAGACGAGATGATCTGGGAGGTTTTTAATTCTGGATAGTCAGGACTTTAGTAAGTTTCTTTACGGCACATGTCATAGTCCGAGCAAGACCAAGTATTAAAACAACCAATCTAAAATAACAGATTTAAACCAAAACACACAATTCCACATGTCAGTTGTTCTGGAAGCCTGGATATGATCTGATACAGGGGGGGGGGGGGGCTCCTTTTCTGGTCCGATAACAAGCAGAGGACCATAAACAGTCAGTCCATGTTCTACTGAAGGATGAGAACCTTCAAGAGTGGAAAGCATGCTTGAGTCATTCAATTTGAAGACCAAATATAATACCACTAAAGATAGTAATAGAACCACAGACCTGTAATATCTGAAGCATACACATTAAGAACTTCTACAGTGATTCAGCCAAATCTTGAAGTAAAAATTTGGCACAGGATATCTATGCAAGACAGTTTAAGATGGCTTTTGCAATATTCAGATTACTGTAGGTTTGGGTGATCATCTTCTCATCTGTGGGCACATTCACGAAACCCTGGAGTAAATTATAAAAGCTATTGGAAGTATTCTGACTAATGGTTGTATCACCTAAAGACAAGAAATTGTTCGAATAGCTGTACTCAACAGTTAAGTCAATTAGGAAAACATAAAAGGAGATCTTTCAGAAGACAAACATTAGGGCTTCTGTAGTTAGAACATAAGGTTAGACCTGTGGTGAAATGTATAGAACCCAGCAACCAAGGAAGTTGTTAGGCCTCATGCCCACATTATGGATCCATGTTAATTCCAAGTTGTACAGAACTGTAGTACAATAGTAATGTTATTATATGGAGGTTGACGTACCTTCATGTGTTTGTACACACTGGATGGGATACCAAATATATCAAACAATTGTGCCATGCTCCATCAGATGTGGATTCTCCCCATTGATGTCATGAACAACTTACCCATTGGAAGCTATGATCTCATAACAAGGACTGGCATTGACATTAGATGTAGTAGTGGCCACACAACTATCAAAGAACAGGGTCAGAGGGACATGGTTCTGAGCGTCCACTGAAGCATCTATGTGGAACATGTCACCAAGCTGGAGGACCAAAGATCAGGGTTTCCAACCGTCCGTAGATTTACTGACAGTCTACATAAACCGGGTGTTTTTTTTTTTTCCATCCGTAGTGTTCGGCAGAAAAAAACCACTGTCCGTGATTTTTTTTTCTTCCCCCGAAATCTTACACTTCTCATCTGCCAAAATTGACATACACGGTGCAAACAAGGCAAGGGAAGTGGCGGCTGCGGCACCACGTGTGGGATCACTAAAACTGGTTCTTAAAATTATAGCTGGTTCGGAGAACCGGGATAAAGCCAGACCCAGATGGGTCCCCTGCACTCAATTGTATCTGCGTCCTGGCGAGGCACAGGAACTATCGGTCCAGTGCCTTGCCATTCGGAGCTTTAGCAATTCTGCAGCCAGCGCGATCGATGACATCATCACGCCAACTGCATCATTCCGCTGAATGAGGCCCGTCTCTGATCAGGCCTGCGTTGCCGGAGGACGACATGAGAACGGTGACAGGTGAGCGGGTAATGTATTTTTTTTTTCAGTGGAACTCTCTGAGGGGCACTATCTACAGGGGACTCAATCTACAGGGCACTATATGGGAGAAATATCTACAGGAGGCTCTATGAGGGGCACTATCTATTTATCCTTAACTGTTGATTTTGTAATGTCTCTGTAAAATGTTTGGTCTGTCTGTGATTTTTAGCTCAGAAGTCCAGAGTTACTGAAGTGGAGGTGGCAATCCCACTAAAGATGACCTGGGAGTTTTTCATCCATCTGTAATGGTAGAAAATTAGCCAAAAGGAAGAAAGAGCCTGGTGCCCCAACTACTTACCTGTCATCAAGCGCAAGGAGAAAGACAACCTCTCCTCTGTGGTCACTGTTGTACTAAATGGAGCCCATGTTGGCTTGGTGGCCTTGCTGCTCACATTGCCATGTCTACAAGAGATCATTGGTTCAGCCAACTTACTTACTAACATGGATCAAGTCTTAATAACATTGATATTATTAGTCTTAAGCAAAGCCTCCACTTTATCCTCTACTGCCCCAAGAGAGCACACTAGACATTGTGGACAGGTTCACGGCTCATTGCAGTACAGTAATCAGCACTGTAACAGACTGTGCCCCTGTGTGTCTGTTTACTCTCCCAAGGAATCCCTAATTCTATGTCGAGGAAGCGTAAAAGGGTATTCCCAACTCAGACATTAATGACATATCCACAGGACATGCCATAAATGTTGCATAGGTGCAGTCCCTCTGGTCTCCTGAGTCCCGTCCCGCCTGGTGAAGTGGCCACCACACTTGCTCAGCTGCTCTTCTGTAACTCTTATAGAAGTGAATGAAGACAGCCTCGCACATACGCCAGATGGAAGGGACCAGGATTTTCCAGATACTGTAGATGATGGTCCCAGAGGTGGAACCCATACCTATCGGCATTCATGGCATGTCCTGTGGACATGCCATAAATTTCTGGCATGGGAATACCGCAGTGTAATGTACTGGCTGAGGCTTGTTGTCTAATCTGCCATCAGAAATATCTGGGCCCCATATGTGCAAATTGTCAGGGCTAGAGATGAGCGAACTTATGAAAAGTTTGGTTCGGCTGGTTCGCCGAATTTCACGAAAAAGTTCGATTCAGACCGAACTAGTTCTGACCGAACCTGTAATTCAAGAAAGCCCCTAAAAATCGTGTATAACACTGTTTAAAAGCCCTAGAAGCCCTGTATAACACTCTTAGGTCACCTATGAGTGTATCCAAGTACTTTTGATGTGTCTTTAAGGCAAAGTTAGTGTCAAAGTTACGCCAACATGTATGGCTATAGGAAAACGGATGGGACACAGTGATAACTAACAGAAACCACTGCACTTGTGCATGTTGTATGCTTAATGCATTGTTAAAAAAGGTACAAAAATTAACAATTTTTGGCGGCAGATGCCTGCCAGGGTTCATACATATAAGGTGGTAAAAGAAGAAGCAATGGCTTTTGACAAGCCCTCAAAAAATGTACCCTTTATGGTGGGAGATGCCTGCCGGGGTTCATCCATACATGGATGTAATGTAAAAGCAACAAGCAATGGCTTTTCACAAGCCCCTCCAAAAATGTACCCTTTTTATTGGCAGATGCCTGCCGGGGTTCATCCATACATGGATGTAAAAGCAACAAGCAATGGCTTTTCACAAGCCCTCCAGGCTTGCTTGTAGCAGACGGCAGTGGAGGTGTATTGGTGGTAGTAGAGGTAGCCAACAGACAGCAAGGGTGGTGGTAGTAGCAGCACATTAAAACACACTGGACAGTCACAGGACAAAGCCCTGTGGTGGGGCAGGCCTGCTTGTAGCAGACGGCACTGGAGGTGTATTGGTGGTAGTAGAGGTAGCCAACGGACAGCAAGGGTGGTGGTGGTAGTAGTAGCAGCACATTAACAGACTGGACAGTCACAGGACAAAGTCCTGTGGTGGGGCTGGCCTCAGGTCTGCTTGTAGCAGACGGCAGTGGAGGTTTATTGGTGGTAGTAGAGGTAGGCAACGGACAGCACGGGTGGTGGTAGTAGTAGTAGTAGTAGTAGTAGCAGCACATTAACAGACTGGACAGTCACAGACAAAGCCCTGTGGTGGGGCAGGCCTCAGGCCTGCTTGTAGCAGACGGCACTGGAGGTGTATTGGTGGTAGTAGAGGTAGCCAACGGACAGCAAGGGTGGTGGTGGTAGTAACAGCACATTAAAACAGACTGGACAGTCACAGGACAAAGCCCTGTGGTGGGGCTGGCCTCAGGCCTGCTTGTAGCAGACGGCACTGGAGGTGTATTGGTGGTAGTAGAGGTAGCCAATGGACAGCAAGGGTGGTAGTAGTAGTAGCAGCACATTAAAACAGACTGGACAGTCACAGACAAAGCCCTGTGGTGGGGCAGGCCTCAGGCCTGCTTGTAGCAGACGGCAGTGGAGGCGTATTGGTGGTAGTAGAGGTAGCCAACGGACAGCAAGGGTGGTAGTAGAAGTAGCCGCACATTAAAACAGACTGGACAGTCACAGACAAAGCCCTGTGGTGGGGCTGGCCTCAGGCCTGCTTGTAGCAGACGGCAGTGGAGGTGTATTGGTGGTAGTAGAGGTAGCCAATGGACAGCAAGGGTGGTAGTAGTAGTAGCAGCACATTAAAAGACACTGGACAGACACAGGACAAAGCCCTGTGGTGGGGCAGGCCTGCTTGTAGCAGACGGCACTGGAGGTGTATTGGTGGTAGTAGAGGTAGCCAACGGACAGCAAGGGTGGTGGTGGTAGTAGTAGTAGCAGCACATTAACAGACTGGACAGTCACAGACAAAGCCCTGTGGTGGGGCTGGCCTCAGGCCTGCTTATAGCAGACGGCACTGGAGGTGTATTGGTTGTAGTAGAGGTAGCCAACGGACAGCAAGGGTGGTGGTAGTAGTAGTAGTAGCAGCACATTAAAAGAGACTGGACAGTCACAGGACAAAGCCCTGTGGTGGGGCAGGCCTGCTTGTAGCAGACGGCACTGGAGGTGTATTGGTGGTAGTAGAGGTAGCCAACGGACAGCAAGGGTGGTGGTGGTGGTAGTAGTAGTAGCAGCAGCAGCACATTAACAGACTGGACAGTCACAGCACAAAGCCCTGTGGTGGGGCTGGCCTCAGGCCTGCTTGTAGCAGACGGCAGTGGAGGTGTATTGGTGGTAGTAGAGGTAGGCAACGGACAGCACGGGTGGTGGTAGTAGTAGTAGTAGCAGCACATTAACAGACTGGACAGTCACAGACAAAGCCCTGTGGTGGGGCAGGCCTGCTTGTAGCAGACGGCACTGGAGGTGTATTGGTGGTAGTAGAGGTAGCCAACGGACAGCAAGGGTGGTAGTAGTAGCAGCACATTAACAGACTGGACAGTCACAAGACAAAGCCCTGTGGTGGGGCAGGCCTGCTTGTAGCAGACGGCACTGGGGTGGATTGGTGGTAGAAGTAGTAGTAGCAACAACAGCAGCGGCACATTAAAAAAAGAGTGGACAGGACAGAATCCCATAGTAGCAGGTGGCAGTAGCAGGCGGCAGCGGCAGCAGCAATGTCAGATCTAATCAGTGGCATCAGGCACAGGGGTTTTAAAATCCTCACCGATCCACGCTTGATTCATTTTCAGAAACGTGAGATTTTCCAAGCTGTTGGCGGACAATCTTGTTCGCTTAGGGGTGATGAAGCCCCCTGCCGCGCTGAATACCCTCTCTGACGCTACACTGGAGGGTGGACAAGACAGTACACCCATGGCAAACTGGGCCAGTTCTTGCCAATGATCAAATCTGCTGACCCAGAAGTCCATGGGGTCTGGGATCAGGATTTCTGACGGAGAAAGTGCACAGTCCAGGTACGAGTGAACCTGGTTGTTTAGGTGCTGGACCTGGTGATGGTGAACATCCCTTTGGTGACTACGATGTGTGTCAGGTCGGGGTATTGGATGTAAAAATGTTGTCATCATATTTTCCAAACTAAATTGGCTGCTGCCGCCTATTGCAGAGGTAGCTCTGCCAGAGGCGGTGGAACGATGAGACAGTGGGGAGCGGAGAGTGGCCCCCCGGTCAGACATGCTTGCAGCAGGTGTTTGCCGTTTGAAAGCCGTGACAAGCTGGCTGCATAGCTTCTCTCGATAATAAGCCAATTTTGGCTCCCTCTCGGAAGGCGCGAAAAACTCTCCCATTCTGGCTTTATACCGAGGGTCTAAAAGTGTGGCTATCCAGTACTCATCTCTTTGCTTCATGCTAACAATATGACAGTCAGCGCGCAAGTAACGAAGCATACAGCTCGCCATCCTGGCCAGCGTTTCAGAGGGCCCGGTTGGTTCCATCTCCGCCCCATACTGCCATGGTTGTCCATCATCAAGGTCGTCGTCAGACTCGTCATCATCATCACTGTCATGTTGTGCGGCTGCCTCGTCCCCTATCCCTTCCTGTGATTCCATCTCCAAATCCAGCTCCTCTTCAGGTCCTGTTTCCTCATCCTCCTCCTCCTCCTCCTCCTCAACATCCATAGCCAGATGTGATCCTTCCTCCATCCTTTGCTGAATCATCGCTGTGAGCGTTTGCTCCATAATGAATATCAGTGGCATAACATCGTTTATTCCGCTAGCGTCACGGCTCACAAATCGTGTTGCCTCTTCAAAGGGCCTCAAAACGCGACATGCGTCTCTAACCAGCTGCCAGTGCCTGAGCTCGAAATTACACTGGCTCCAAACGCTGCCCGTCTGCTGCATCAGGAAATCATTCACGGCTTTCCGCTGTTCGTACAGACGGTCCAACATGTGCAGGGTGGAATTCCAGCGTGTTGGAACGTCGCAAATCAGGCTGTGTTCTGGGAGATTGTTTTGACGCTGCAAGTCCAGGAGGGCGTGCTTAAATGCATACGAACGTCTAAAGCGAACGCAAACCCTCCTGGACATGGCCAGCACACCCTTCAAACCAACATATGACTTTAAGAAGCGTGTTATGACCAGATTGATCACATGTGCCATGCAAGGAGCGTGTGTCAGGTGACCTAGACGCAGTGCATCCACAACGTTCTTCCCTTTATCAGAGACAACATTGCCCAGTGTGAGTTTCAGAGGAGACAGCCAGCGTGCGATTTCCTCCTTGATGCACAGCAGCAGCTCGTGCCCTGCCTGTGTGGCTTTTCTCGCCCAGGCTCAGCAGGTGTAAGACAGCGTTGTGGCGCTTCACCTTGCACCTATGAAAAGAGGAGGGAGGAGGAGTGGAAGATAAGCTGTGTCCTGTCGGGGACGGGAAGACCTCCATTGAGGAGGGCAAGGAGGAGGAGGAGTAGGAGGAGGAGGATGGTAGGCGCCTAGTGTCCGGAGTTGAACCAGAAAGATACAAGCGTGGAGGTGGTAATGCCTGGCATTGCTGCGGTGGTGCATCGGACTGCAAAATATTGACCCAGTGGGCCGTGAAAGACATGTACTGTCCCTGCCCATAGTTGCTCTCCACGTGTCGACGGTGGCATCTACCCTGCTGCACACGGATAATTGCAAGGACTGGCCCACCTTTTCCTCCACGTGCTTGTGCAAGGCAGGGACAGCTGTTTTGGAGAAGTAATGTCGGCTAGGTATTCGCCACCTAGGCTGAGCGCATGCCATCAATTGCTCTAAGCCGTCGGAGTCGACCAGGTAGTACGGCAGCGACTGCACCACCAACAACTTAGCTAGGTGTGAATTAAGCCGCACGACAAGTGGATGACTGGGTATATATTGTTGCTTATTGGACAACGATTCCGTAATGGATAACTGACGGGACGTAGGAGGAGCACTAGATGACAGTGATGATGATGACAACGAGATGGTGGATAAGGCCTGGCTACTACTTAGATGGCAGGGACTCGGAGCAGCAGCAGCGGCAGAGGGGTCTTCATTAGATGTACATGATGGTGGGGCATCTCGATTGTCCCACATGGCCTTGTGATGCCGCTCCATGTGTTTACGTAGAGAGGTAGTTCCTACATTGCTGCCCTGCCCACACCTTAATTTCTGCTTGCAGATACGGCACTGTGCCATGTTTTCGTCCTCCGGGTAGGTACAGAAAGATTGCCACACGGCAGAGTACCGTAAAGAGGTAGTACCACGTCCACCACCACCACCACCCGAGCTTGCCCCTTGTCTGGCAGGCTTTTTTCGGGAGCCTACACCAGTAGCAGCAGTGTCGCCGTCACCGGCTCCTGAGCTGACCCTACCGCTGCAACGTTTTGCAGATTGACTTCTTCCCCTACCTCGGCTTGGCTGTTTATCACTGCCAGTGCCACCACTACTACCCTCCTCCTCTGACGCCGTCATCACCTCGTCACCTGGTTCCCACGTCCTGTCTAAAACAACATCATCATAGCACTCATCATCATCCCCGCCACTTCTGTCACTGTGTTGTGAATGTGATGTGACATCATGGCGGGCTCCATGCCCCCCCTCATTGCTGCGTCTGCCACCACGGCCACCACGGCCACCACGGCTACCACCAACACCCCCACTACCACAGCTATGCGTCTCGGACACCGCTTCCACCTCCACCACCGCCGCAACACACTCCGTTGGCTGACTCGCGGAAAACAAATCATCATCACTATGTTGTTCAGTAATATCTTCCTTCGCGCCCGAGGAGATGTCTTTTAGGTCTCTCAGGAAAGATGGCTTCCCGCTAGGAAGGGGGAGTGAAGACATAGATGATGGAATGGAAACGTTAGAAATACCCATATTACTACTGTCACTGTGCCAAGGAACTGTAGAGGATCTGGAATCCAACGAAACCTGGCTTGAAGCCAGATCGTCAGAGTCTTCCTGCTGAGATGACAGTGAGCCAGCCAACTAGTCCACAATGGCCGTATTGTCTAAAGTAACCCGCCCACCGGAGGAGATGGACAAGTCTGGCTTGCTGATACTGCTACTACTACCAGCAGGCACATGGCTGCTGCTACTAGTGGAACTAGGCACATGTCTTGTGCCACAAATGCTGGTACTGGGTCTGGCACCAACAGATCCAACATTTGGACTGGAAGAGGAGACGGCATGGGTGTTTTTTCCTCTACCCCGTCCTTTCACATCCTTTTTTTTACCAGACATTTCACTGCTGGAGTGCAGCAAGTTGAATCAAAACCCCGGGGATGAGCCCCTTCTAAAAGCGTATTCAGACACTGGCTTGGCAAATGGCAATGAATGAGAATTTCTATCAGCCACTGCACTGACTCAGGGAATGCTGGGCGTTGTAGTACTACAAAGCCTGCCTGTATTGCAAGTTGGATGCAACGGGGATGAGCCCCTTATAAAAGCGTATTCACACACTGGCTGAGTAGTGAGTAGTGGATGAGCCCCTTCGATTGCTGGATTCCTGGTTTTTAGATTCCTAAAGCTTTCCCTAACTGCACAGAGATGCTATCCCTACAGCTCCTGTCTGTAAAATGGCCGCTGAGCTCTGTGCATAGACTTTTATTGCAGGTTTGAGCCCGCCCCTATGCTGCCTCCCGATTGGCTGGGAGAGCCGTTTGCAAGGCATTATGGGGTAGCCTGATGTCAGGTGATATTACATGTGCCAGGCGCCAAAATGTAGCCGGGTTCGGTCAAAACGGGTTCGGCCGAACCAGTGAAGTTCGGATTCGCTGCGAACCGAACTTTTCCCGATGTTCGGACCGAAACCGGGTTCGGTTGTCCCGGTTCGCTCATCTCTAGTCAGGGCCCCTAAACGCCATTATGTCCATCAACCTCCATCTTGTAACCTATTGTGTTCATTTGGTGGGCACCTTAGAAAGGCTGTTACACTTCTTCTCAAAAACACAAATTTTGAAATCAGGAGGAATAAAGTAAATAATAAGAAGTTGTAGAGAATAATGTGATTGAAGAAAACAGTAATGATCTCAGTCTTGGGACTTGGGGACCTCCCCTGAGGATCTCTTCTCATTATATAATTATGTGATAGTACAGTAACGACATTCCTGCTCCTCCACATCACAGCCTCATGTCAGGTAAGAATTATGGGGGCTCCTGAATGTTATTTCTTACTTCAACTTTATCATCAATACAATGTCATTTCCAAGACATCAATGTGTCTGTCAGCCCCTCGTGTATTTTATATTTGATTGTTCTTCTCCTTTTACATAGAAATTTTCCTTTAGAATATTATAAAACAAATTGAGAAAATTACCGAAAAGTGTAAAATATTCTGCTGCCCGATGCTGGATACGAGATATTAACTTGAAAATCCCTTTGTATCCTGTTCACTGCGAATAAGAGATTCATTACTAGTCTCATAAAATTCATGAACTTATTTGTCTACCAAAATGGTAGAAATTGCATAAAATTTATCTGAATATTTGCATAGTATATCTCTCCCACTGTCTCATATCATTGGCTATAATTTTCTATTTTTTTTAAATCTTGCTGTATCTCAATGTGGTACAACTTTCTAGGATATTTTTTTATTTTATTTTTTTGTTTTTGCTTTAGTTTTACCCACAATTTTATGTCTGTCTAATATTTTAACCTCTCCATGGGTATTGCAGCTCCGCTCCATTGAAGGTTTAAATGAATGAGCTGTAATACCTCACACCACTAAGGGACAGGTTTGGTGCTGTTTTTGGAAGAAAGTAGACATGTTTTTCTAATCCTGGAAAACCGCTTCAATGTTCTTTCTCCCAACCCCCTACCAGAGGCATCACTTCAAGCTCCTGGGCCCCAATGCAGAATCTGTATCAGAGCCCCACCTACCATGTGCTATTTATAATACTGGTGTCTTCTAAGGGGGCAGAGGAGCATCTGGTCCCTTCAGGAACCTGGACCTGGGTGTTAGTGCTACCTCTGCACTCTCTATAGCTATGCCCCAAAAAACTGCCTAAAAATGTAAAAGAAAACATGTCAATGTGATCATATCCGTCCATATCGACATTGTTGTGGCCAGTAATTTTTAACCAGTTTAATCTGATTTTTGAAAAGGCTGAAAACCCCCTTTGATAGAGCCTCAGATGTGAGGTAGCGAGATGTGAGAAGTTGATGGATGGGAGGCAGTACACAGTGAGCCCTGAAAGTCCAAGGAAGGGAGGAAAACACCCAGAGGACAATCACCATGATAATCATGACCTTTCCATTTCTTAAACTCAATTGCTGATAAATGTGGTCATTGCGGTGGGGCCGCTTTCCAAGTTCTGCTATGGGACCCCATAATTACTTGTTATGCCCCTGCAGGTTATGTGGGCAGTCATTTCTATTATCTTAAAAGTCAACTTTTAAATAGGGAGTTTGTGGGATGAGTTTTTTCTTCTGGCAACATGTTTTATGTCAAGACATCTGGTTTTCTATATGGGGTACATTTTTATGGGGAGGTTTATGGAGGACAAATTGTTGAGGAGGAGATGTGAAGTCTTTATGACTTGCACTTGTGTATGTTTTTGTATTTAAATTTTCAAGGAAAGGGTGGATTCACACTGCCATAAAGTAGTACTGGGTGATGACCTGCAACATACAGTATATCTTACAAATTTGGGGTTCTAGAAAAAGGAGCGCAAATTCAGCATTATAGGCATTGACTGTTGATAAATGTCTTCCAAACTAGGAACTTTTTCTCAACTACTCTTTCTTGCATGGTTGTCCCTACCCAGAGTTGCAAAGTTGACTTCATCCTAATGTCATTGAACCCTCTACTACTTATTCTTTTCTGTCTAGTTGTATCACCGACCCAGAACATTAGCAGGACCTGATGTTCCATGAACAACAGAATTGGACAACTCAGAGCTAATTTTTGGTGGACTTTGAGAATTAAGCCCATAAAAATGCGAGTTGCCCCAATTCATGTCAAATGCCCAAGTCTACAAGTCACCAGCAAGGATCATGCACCAAAGTATCAAATAATCCTTGGCTTCAATATCTTCATGTGTTTAGATGTAATATTTTAAAGATTCCTTTCTACTGACCAGAAAGTTGGTTCTTCTGGCCTTCAAGGAATGGATGAGAATAATCAAACAGTGGTAACAGAATTTCTACTCCTGGGATTTGGGAACCTCAAGAACTTCAGGATTTTTACTTTTATCCTCTTACTGATCATTCATATCATGGCCTTAATGGAAAATATTCTTGTTATTATTTTGGTTGCAGCCAAAAAGAATCTGCATTGCCCAATGTACTTCTTTCTCAGTCAACTGTCCCTATCGGAAATTTTGTTCACCACCGATATTGTACCCAACATGCTGCGGCTGATATTGGAGGGTGGAGGGAAATTATCAGTCTCTCAGTGTATATTCCAGTTCTATTTATCAGCTGTACCAACCATTGCCCAGTGCTTGTTGTTGGCAGTAATGTCCTATGACCGACATGTGGCCATATGTAAACCATTACACTATGCCACCATCATGACATTCACACATCAATTACAGATGGCCACCTTCTGCTGGTTGTTGGGTTTCTCCTTATCCATTGTTATATGTGTTTTCCTAAGAAAATTGACCTTCTGCTACCATAACATCATTGATCATTTTTTTTGCGACATTGCTCCCCTGGTTGAGCTCTCTTGTTCGGATACATCTTCAGTTGAACTGGTCACGGCTTTGCTTGCTTACCCCATCATATTGTCTCCATTTCTGTTCATCGTGGCCAGCTACATCTCCATTCTACAAACGGTCCTCAAAATCTCCTCCAGCATAGGGAGACAGAAAGCCTTCTCCACCTGTAGCTCCCACCTAACTTCTGTATGTCTGTATTATGGGACATTAAGCTCTATATACATCTTTCCACTGAAGGAGAAGTTCATAAATGCAAACAAGGGTCTGACATTACTTTATGCCCTTGCGACACCGCTGTTCAACCCTCTGATCTACAGCTTGAGGAACCAGGATATCAGAAACGCCATTTATACATTTGTCCAAATATCCCCACTAGGCAAGAGTTGAGCACTTCTTTTTTTTACTATTGTAGGTTACACATAAATTTATCTTCGTACAACAGAGAACTAATTTCACCACTTCTAATCGCTATGTGATAAGTGCAGGGGAGATTTGTCACCATTTTACATTCCGTCTGTAGAGAAGGTAAGAAGGTTTTTCATTTCTACCTTAAAAACACAAACCATCTAACAAAGTGATGAGTGATTGGTACGATTTCACCTACAGAGTCAACCTACTAAGACCAGACATCAATGCTTCAAGGACAGAAGAAGTCAATTGTCCCATGGTTGCCTTGTGGTTTAATTTTTGCAATGGCGAGACCAAAAAAAATGGTGCTGGGCCTGACGTAGAAGATGAAAATCTCCTACCATCATATTCGCTAACTAGTGGTTCTCCTGGTGTTACAAAACAAGCATTTTTCCCAACATGTCCATGACACGCTGGGATTTGATTTGGAGATGCAGATTAGCACCTGCTAACATAGTGCGTTTTTTGGTCAGTGGATATAGGAATTATTTGATGTCAAATCTGGTACCTCTAGTAGACCACAATTAAAAGGGACTGTATGAGATTGCAAACACACTCTTGTCCATGGACAGTGTATGGTGTTCAGTTGAATAGGACGAGCTCTAATATTTGGCTCAGCCCAAAACTGGGAATCGCATAGTTTCTGGTATACTACTAGAACCTGTTGGACATCAGATCATTCCCGTGTCCACCAATCAAAAATGTATTACTGCTGGATTGTGACTGCGCTGACACTTTAAGGTGTGCGAGTAAAAAAACAAGCATTGTTACATTAATTGCAAAAAAATGAAATCAGAGAAGAGTGAACTGATTCGTCACAAATCAAATTTGGTCAGAATTTCTAAAAAGATTCGGATATGCCGAAATCCAAAATTTCCAAGTTCCTGGCCGCAATTTTCCGATTTATAGAACGAAAAAGGGAGATAAAAGACATACTCACCAGCTCCCCTGGTCTCCCGACACGTCTTTGACCGCAGGTGAGATGACATGGCTGTCCCATGTGAGTGCTGCAGACAGAAAACGTCATCTCACCTGCCGACAAGAATGTGTCGCTACAGGAGACCAGTGGAGGTGGTGAGTCTGTTGCTTTCCAGAAAGAAACATTGAGGTAATGATAATACCATTGTTTTACTATGATTCGTGGAGCTCCAACCTAAAACCCAGTGTGGTCTGGATGAGCGACCCTCAGGCTGGGTTCACACGACCATGTTACGTCCGTAATGGGCGGAACGTATTTCGGCCGGAAGACCCGGACCGAACACAGTGCAGGGAGCCGGGCTCCTAGCATCAGTTATGTACGATGCTAGGAGTCTCTGCCTCGCTGCAGGACAACTGTCCCGTACTGTAATCATGTTTTCAGTACGGGACAGTAGTTCCACGGAGAGGCAGGGACTCCTAGCATCGTACATAACTATGATGCTAGGAGCCCGGCTCCCTGCAGTGTGTTCGGTCCGGGTCTTCCGGCCGAAATACGTTCCGTCCATTACGGACGTAACATGGTCGTGTGAACCCAGCCTTAAACTTGTGTTGTGTGTAAGAGGACCTATAACTTACACCAATAAACTTCATGAAGCCCAACTACCCTCCAATGGCGGCTCAAATTTGTGTTTTTATCATTTATATAATTGGAAAAGGATATGATGCTGGAAAAGGTTTCATTCAGACCAGCGTAGGTTACCGGTCTTTAACAGTACACATTCTAGATTTGACACTCACCCCACCCTCTTCATAGTTTTATCTATACATACAGGGATCTATAGAGTTGTAAGTTTAGTAAAACATCTGGAAGTCTAAGGGTATGTTCACAAGCTTACTAAAAAACGTCTGAAAATACGAAGCTGTTTTCAAGAGAAAATTAAACTAGATTTAACATCCATAATACAGCTGCAAAACCCAAACTCCTGCAGCTGGTGAACTGAACTTAGATCCGCATAACTCTATGAGGATCTAAGTTCAACCATAGGAGGTCTTGGTGTTGCAGCCACAATATGGACACTAAAATTGAGTCTTAGGTTTTTGGGGTAGGTTGATGGAATAACCTCTAATGTATACTATTTCTCTAGACTGGAAGGTCCAAAGATGTTTTGCTTTTGGATCTTCACCACAAACGGTCATAATGTGCCTCATTTTAGAGTCCATATTCTGTCAGAAAGACTGAGACTCCCTCTGGTTCAAGCGAATAGAACTTAGATCTAAAATACAGATTGTAAAATGTGGCCGCGTTATGCTGGAGTGAATGAGGCCTTACAGACAAACCAATGCTACTTCTACAAAATTGTCTTAACCAAACTTCACTGTATGCCAGAAATTATACTCTTGGTCAAGAGTAGTTGCTACCTACTATTCTGGAGATCACTAAAGAAGTGTTATAAAGTAACTAGCAAAGACCGATTTCTTAGGGGACATTGAGGTCCTCAACCCTGTTCTAGTCTAGAGGTATGGAGTGGTCAATAGTAGGTATTATCCATCAGCAAGACTTTACTTAACAAGCACAAGTTATTAGGAGCAGTTCACGTGTACCAACAATAACTGCAACTAGTTGTCCATGAACAAGTTACCCAAGCGCCAAAAACGTTTACTTCTGGCTCTTTTCCACCAGTGATCAGAAACATTTAAGACTCTACAAGAATTTGTGCTCGTAGATGTGAAGCTCCCAAAAAAAAAAAAAAAAAAGACAAAGCCTTCTCTAGCTGCAGCTCCCACCAGACCTCTAACCTGAATACAATTATACAATTTATCGCTACAGAACCAAACTTAGATCACAAAAAAACCCTATGGTGAGCCAAGTTCAGTCGACCTGCGGAAAGTCCTTGTAGTCCACCCATAGACACTGCCACATGACAATGTATTTCTATAAGTTACAATTATAGAAAAGACAATTACTTTACCAAAGTCTATGGTCCCAGCATTACTTTGATGAATCTTATCTTAAATAACATGGGACGACGACGACGGGGGGTTGGGTTTAGAAGCAAGACGCCACCATCTAAAGAGGGGCTGTTCAGTTTGGACAGGACAAACACATGTATCAAGTGTGAAGACTGTATGGCAGGGGTCAGCAACCTATGGCACTTATGTCGCAGCTGACACGCGGGGCATGGTTTGCTGGCACACTTTCCTCTCCCAATGCTGTGGTGTGCTTGGCGACGGTAAACACAGAAAGAGAGCGGAGCTTCATTATGTACCAGGAAAGAGAGCAGTGCTTCATGGTCTTTGTCGCTTCTGAAGTTTGGCAAGAACACAATGCAGCACTGCTTTCTCTCTTGGTGATCAGCGCCACAAGGAGTTCAGCAACCATTCTGTAAAAGAAGAGTAAGCAAAAGTCAGCAGCTTTCCCTCTTGTGTACACCCCCCAAGCTCATTAGCCACAGTTTCTCCTATGTGCCCCCCCCAAGCTGGTGCTCAATAGCCACAGTCTCTCCTATGTGCCTCCCCAAGCTGGTGCTTAGTAGCCACGGTTTCCCCTATGTGCCCTGCAAGCTGGTGCTCAGTAGCCACAGTCTCTCCTATGTGCCCCCCAAAAGGGTGTTGAGTAGTCACTCTCTCTCGTGTGTGCAGTGCCCTTAAGATGGTGTTCAGTAGCTGCGGTCTCTTACATTTAACCTCCCAAATGTGGTGTTCAGAAGCCTTGTCTGCACCACATATAAATCATCTTTGCAAAGTAAGTCAGGAAAAAGGGTCACACTGAGATGTAAGTTTAATTAACTGATTAATTGATTTATGTCACATACACGGTAACAGTTTGTCTTATATGACTTCCATGTTTGCATGGCACAGAGAGTACTTCATGACTGAGTTGTTTTTTTTTTATCAGCACGCCATACAATAAAGTTTGCCTATGCCTGCTGTAGGGTCAGGGTAGTTTGGTAAGAAATCTCCAGAACCTAATTGAAGACTTGAGAGTTTGGCAGGGTTCTGGGAAACAATATATCAACCTCAAACTAGGCCCTAAAATAGAGTCGGAAGATGCCGGCATGGCAAGCAGAAGTCCTTCTGATCAGGTTTGTCAGCCACTACGTAGAGTCTGTTAGAGAGTGCATGAAGCCTTGAGGATTTGTCTTTTAATCAGTCAATAGATAAAACCACCAATAAACAACATCTACACAAAAAGACACATAAGAGATGATATGTGAGGCTTTAATTCTGGACGGTCAGAACTTTAGTAAGTTTCTTTATGGCACATGTCATAGTCAGAGCAAGACCGTGTAAGACAACATGTCTGGAATCAGTCGTTCTGGAAGCCTGGATATAATCCGATGCATGGGGAGACTCCTTTCGGGCCCGGTAGTAAGCAGAGGACCAAAAACAGCCAGTCCATGTTCTACTGATGGTTGTGAACCTTCAAGAGATGAAAGCATGTTTGAGTCAGTCAATTTGAAGACCAAATTCAATACCAGTAAAGATAGTAATAGAACTATCATCTTACAAACCTTAGGTCCACTTTTCAACTGAGGGTAAAGCAGACGTCTGGCCCTTCATATGGCATAGCAGTGCAATTCCTATGCCACCACACAGCAGTGAGCATATCCCTAGATTCTCATGGTTGCACATACAGTACAGAGGAGGAGGATGATTGGGGGGGGGGGGGGTCATCACACCATCATCATGCAGCCACTTCAAAGATCTCCTTCCACACTATGAATGATCTAGAGAAATTTAATTAATCTTATGTAGTTTTTGTGCCCATTACACATAAGGACACCACCAGAGTCCAGACACTTACCTCCAATTTACTACCACATTCTCGAAGGCCATTTTCATAGATCACGGTTCTGAGCTTTGAGGTCCAGCTCTCCAGGGCTGGGATCCTAGGGTCTGATCTGAGGGCTTCACCAGCTTTCCATTCCCATAGAAGTCTCTGGTCACCATCACCACCAACCCGTCCTCACCACACTGATAGGAGAGTTTGGAGATTGTGTAAGCTGTCGTGGCTGAAGTTCTCCAATATACCTGGGGCCCCATCCAATCTGAACTGGAGACCAAGGATTTCCTCTAAGAGAGCCTACTCCAGAGAAAGGTTGTCCAAGTCCTCTAGAAGATCCCCATCCAGGCTGATAATCTCTCCACCTAGGGTCTGACTGGCGCTGGTGCCTAACCAAGGAACTGCTAAAGCCTGGTCCATAGAGAAAAACCATTAACAGACAACTCCACCTGACCCACAGCTCCATCCTGACGGCAGAAGTAGTAACACAAGGAGAGTGGAGGAAGCAGAACTTTATACTCCACCGATCACAGTCACACCTTCACATGGAGCAGAACTTTATACTCCACCTGGCGCATCATCCTCAGTTAAGCACATCCCATGACATTCTGTTCCTTTTTATACTGTTTTTCTATAACTTTGATAGGTTGTTATGGGGATCTATTAGGCTCATACATTGCTGCCGCAATCCAGCCAAAGTTCGACCTCAACTGTGCTGGCATGCAAGGTTATTAAATGGAGTGCTGCCTATAGTTATTTGGGGGTTACAGCCATACAAGATGGCAGGTATCAAATTGCATTTCGCTGCACTCAGGTTTCGGCCGCAATGTGTGAACATAGCCTTACGCTGGGGCTCCACGCCAATATATCATGGCCGATCACTCAACTGTGCTTAAGCTAGAATGTAGCGCAGTCTGTGGAATCGCATGATGTTGGCCGTGTACACAATTTATTGCAGAAGGTTTTCCTCCCTATAGGATTCAATGTAAATTGCACGTGATTGCAATATTTATTTATCCCTAAAAAAAAAACTCTTCTAAATTGTGAATTTTTTTTTTTTGCAACCATATAATTTCATACAATGCATTAGGATATATTATGTGAGATATAATCGCCATGGAGTGCCATTTATGATGTGGTAAAACACTTATTTTAAAAGGCCTAATCGCAGTAAAACCTCATGCGTTTATCTGTCAGTAACTGCACCTCAACATCTGAATGGACCATAAAGGGTCAATTTACAGACGTCATTTTATCATGGTTTGTCACTTTAAAAATTTGGCATAAAAGCAGCAGTTAACAAAAATGACGCATTTTGTCAGGATTACAAATATCATGGCAAAAAGTGGCTGAAATAGAGTCTAAAGAATTCTCTGCCATGTGCATATGCATCTACAGCCCGCAGGACTCCCTAGTATGAAGACATGGGGTCCACATGCTCTGCCGTACAGGCTGAGTCAGGTGCTGTATAAACAGATATTCTACTCTTGTAGAACTTCTTACTCTACCGTACATACAGCCTCCGATGGAACTTGCCTCCAGTATTAGATAAAAAAAAAAAATTACACATATGGAGTATATTTGAAAGTAGCAGAACTGAATAAACTTTATTTACAGACATCTATTCCGATCGCAGGTTCTCCGGAGTAAGCTGATTGCATGATGTCCTGCCAACAGTGTTTGCATATAGCAGTGAACGGGTAGGTGCCCAAACATTTTCATAGTCTATCTGCAAGACCTGGACGCCCTACGGACCAAGTGAATGGAAAATAGATTATATTATACCCTATGGTAATCCATGTTCAGTCCTCTTGAGGAACAAGAGAAAACCCAAGACCTAGTTCCTCATAGGAAATCATTGAGCTCATCAGACTACAATTCACATGCGACTAAGTGTTTAGTACCAGCCTAAGCTTATTTGCCTCATTCGCATTGACTTGATGTTACAGACTAAAGCTCTAGCCGTCCTATAGCATCAGGTCTGTGCTTAGCTGTTTAACCAGGTCTCTAGCAGAATGGAACCGGAAAAACCATTCAAGCCAGTGAGGATGTGGACGTCTGTCAATTTACACTATGATCATAAAAGGTGCAAAGCCACAACATGAGCAGAAGGTGTCACGTAAACATATCCAAAGACTCTGCCAACTGCTCTTACACAAGGCAGGAATGCCGAGAGCTTTACAGAGATCGTCATACCCACCTTACATACCTCTAAGTGGCACCCATTGTATGCAGTTAACACTCAGTAGCTACCAGATACCGACGTAGTCATGTAACGCCCAGACAGCCATCCACAGACTCATCCATGTATGGATTCTTAAAGGAACACTCCAGGAATTACTTGACACTTATGCCTTGTGTAGGGTAGAAAGCCGTGTTCATCTCAGATTTCAAACACCTAAAGCTACACTTACAATAACTAAGCTTAACAGCGAGCATTCAAACAGCTATTCCTCCCAACTCCCTGCACGGTGAAAAGGCCACTACCCAACACATCTGGTAGTATTTTATCTCCAACAGGAATGTAGAAATCTAACATGCCCAATATTTTCTTCTGTCCCCCCCCCCCCCTTCTGTCAGTCACTTTAAGTCATCTGTCTCACCCAAGTTTGTGACCTTAGACTTTTCTGTAGAGTGTCAAAGTACCGCAAGATGTACAGCACCATCTTACCTGCTCTTTGGCTCTGAGGTGAGTACTCAACCATCAAGCTACAGCCAAGCCTTTAGTGCTAGTTTTCCTGGAGTATTACTTTTAGTGTGAGAGTCATAGTCCTTCAGATGGATTTTTAATCAATTATGTAGGTTGGGCATGTTAAAGTTCAGGGCGGCAGCCAACCCGTAGCTTTCACTATTTCAGAAAGACTGCCGAATTTAAATCCACACAGTGTCTGGGATGTAACACTCATACTAGACCATCTAGTAGCTCCATAAAACTGCTGAGGAGGCTCTGCCATATGAAGTACATGTGCCTCCTTAATACTAGTGTATATAAGGGACCTGATGTGGTCAATTGTAATGAACAATGTATGACACTCCCAGACTAATGGAAGCCCATTCAACTGTTTAGAGGTTATGGTCAAAAAAACCAAATAGACACCAACATTTTTTATTTTAGTTTTATTTCTGGACTATTGGGAAGAATCTGTTCAGAAGACATCTTCCAACCATAGTAAGAGCAATCACAACTACTACTGAACTGACAGACCCGATGGCCACCAGCACCCACAGCTGTAGACGGTCATGTCCTGCAATCATTCTGGAAGCTTGGACGTTTCCGGCTTCAGAGATGTGGTTCGGCTTGTTACTAGTAACTAGAAGAGGACCCAGTGTGGCCAGGCCACGTTTCTCTACATGAGGACCTGGTGGAAGAAAGTTCTTAATATTAATTGAATTGCAGTCGTGAGGAACATGTGACCGTCTGAGAAAGTAAACAGCAAATACTCTAGAGTAGGACTTTGTCCAAATGCTTGGTACTTAGGATCTTAAAAAAAACCAAAAAAAAAAAAACCACAGGAGACAGTCCCAACTTTGAGGAACCTAGCTTTCTTTTAAGTGACCCCACCCCTCATCTACAGTTACAATTTAGAAGTCTACTTGCTGGAAACAAGCTGCAGTCTCCCTCAGGTTTCTACAGCAGAAGTTTTATTTAGTAAGAAAGAGGCAAGCAGTAGAATGGAGATCCATACTCATAAATTGATACTGAATATAATGGTTGGTGCAACCCATTATGAACCAAGATACATTGTGCGGCACAGTCTACAGCAAACGTGTGTAGAGAGCACATCTTCAGTTTATGCAAGAGGAAATTTTAGTCACACAAGCTAGAAAACATGTAGAACTCACCGACATCTCTCTTCCCAAGTCCCCTGGGTCTTCCAAGTGAGGAGCCCCACGTCATTCTCTGGCCTGAAGCAGTAGCACAGTTCCTGGTGGAGCAGCACTGGCAGATCCCACTTGATCCTTCCACAGGTGACCAACTAGAAGAGATTGAGAGTCAACCAAGTGTTCAACTATTGAATATTTCATAAAATTGTTGTCCAAGACCACATCTAGGATTGTGAATATTTTTTAACCAAAACAGCCACCCATTTGTAGGACCTCTTACCTACTAGTAGCCTTGTTGTAGGAGCAGGCCTTGTTCACTGGATCAGGGGTCTGGTTGATGTCAGCAGCTCTCAAAGAACACGTGATATAGATCTAGGACAGCAACATTCACAGTTCAGGTCTTGATACATGCAACGATGGCTTTCACAACATTTAGTCCACTTCCATGCAATAGTTTAGTTAACAATTACCACACAAGCTGTAACCTACACAAGAGATTCATGTTGGTCCGATGGCATTACATAGTACAGTTGAAAAAAAAAAAAACGACACGTCCATCAAGTTCAACAAAGGGATGGGAAAGGGGAAGTAAAAAAAATGTCTACACAAAGGAGCTGATATTTTTTTTGTTCTAGAAATTTTTTTAAGACTTTTTTGCAGCCATCTGTCCCTGCTGTGACTATTCCATAAATTCAGTTCTCACAGTAAAGGCTAGTCGCCTCTGCAGGTTGAACCTTTCAGACGGAGGGATGCATAAGTTTACATTTATCTACATTAAACTTCATTTGCCAAGTGGACGCCCAAACATTGTGAATTGCAAGCGGATTTAAACAAACATCTTCCATAGTCTGAACTATATTACATAGCTTGGTGTCATCTGAAAAAATTGAAATAGTGCTATTAATCCCTTCCTCTATATCATTAATAAATAAGTTGAATAATAGTGGTCCCAGCACTGAACCCTGGGGTACACCACTTATTACCAGTGACCATTCAGAGTAGGAATCATTGACCACAACTCTGGATACGGTCCTTGAGCCAATTCTCAATCCAATTACAAACTATACTATGTAAACCCATAGTCCTTAATTTACCCATTAGACGTCTGAGGCAGTGTCAAATGCCTTTGCAAAGTCCAAAAACACTATATCCACAGCGGCCCAAAAATAAATCAGGTTGGTTTGACAGCTTCTGTCCTTAGTAAAACCGTGCTGGCTGTCACTTATAATACTATTGTCACATAATTCTGTATATAGTCCCTCAAACATTTTCCCCACAATGGATGTTAAGCTTACTGGTCTATAATTACCTTTTTGAAAATAGGCACCACATTTGCCCTGCGCCAGTCCCTTGGCACTATACCAGTCACGAGAGAATATCTAAATATTATGAAGAGGGGGACAGAAATAACTGAACTAAGCTCCTTAAGAACTCTAGGGTGTAACCCATCTGGTCCCGGGGCCTTGTGTACGTTTATTTTATTTAGCTTGCACCATATCTACATTCATCCAATTCAGTATATCAACTGATATATTAACAGCACTGGCAGCGGCTACATCAGCTGCTCTTCTGTTGGATATACAGAGCTGAAGAACCCATTTAGTAACTCTGCCTTCTCTTGATCCCCTGTGACCAACTCCCCATTACCATTATTTATTCGTCATACATTTTCAGACCTTGGCTTTTTTGCATTTATATCCTTGAAGTATTTTTTGGGATTTTACTATCCTCGGCCACCTGCCTTTCATTTTGTATTTTTGCTGATTTTATTAAGCTCTTTATATTTTACAAAGGCTACAGCTGTACCCTCAGATTTGTATTTTTTAAATGCCCTTTTTTTGTCATGTATTGCCCCTTTCACAGAAGGTGTAAGCCATGTGGGGTTTAATTTGAGTCGTTTATACTTGTTACCTATAGGAATAAATTTTGCACTATAATAACTCAAAGTAGATTTGAAAATCTCCCATTTATCATTTGTCCCATTATTTGACATTAGTTCTTCCCAGTCTATATCCTGAATTGCCGCCCTCATCCTGGGGAAATTGGCTCTTAAATGTAAGTGTTTTTGCCCTCCCGGCCTGTGTTTTTTGCAGTATAGGTAAAATGTAACTATATTGTGATCACTGTTACCGAGGTTCTCACGAACATTGACGTTCCCAACAAGCTCTGCATTATTAGAAATGACCAGATCCAACAGAGCTTCACCTCTAGTCGGGTCTTCCACAAACTGGCCCATAAAATTTTCCTGCAACAGGTTGAGGAAATGTCTCACCTTTGCAGTTGAAGCCGAACCATGACACCAATATCCCGGAAATTAAAATCTCCCATTATCACTACAGTACCCGCCTGTGCAGCCCGCTCCATCTGTTTATATAGCTGACCTTCCATCTCTTCAGTTATATTGGGGGTGTCTATAGATTACACCAAAAGTTATATTTTCAGTGTTTACCTCCCTTTGTAATTCCACCCACCAGGTTTCAACCTCCTCAGTCTTTACCCTCTAATGTCTCATTCACACTCACCGTCATATCGCTTCTCACATAGACATACACTACCTTTCCTATTCGCCCTGTCTTTCCGAAATAGTGTAAAAAGCCTGTAGATTTACAGCCCAGTCATGTGAAGAAGTCTACTGCTCTACCTTTTCAAGTTCACAATTAAGTGAGCTACTCAGTTGGGGGTCTCCATGGTTATACCCCACTGCCCAACATGTCTTAGTTATCAGAAAAATTACACTTCTAATACTCACCGTAGAGAAATCACGGTCAGTGAACCTGAAGGCATCAACCATGAAGCGGAGCTTGTTGGCTTGGGGTCTTTGCAAAAATGCAGAGGAGGAATCATCTTGCATACCATCCATCATGCACCTGAAGGAGAGATGCACTTCAGTAAAGATGCCCTTGGTTTAAATAGTTCAACGTGGAAGGCAGAAACTCACCCATTATAAGCAATGATCTCATAACGGGGATTGGAGGTCACATCTGGAGTAATGGTGGCCACACAGCTGTCAACAAACAGGGTCATCGGGACATGGTTCTGAACGTCCACAGAGGCTTCAATGTAGAACATGTCACCAAGCTGGAAGACCAGTGATGACCTAGGAGCACTCCAGTCCTCTGTGGATGCAGTTTAAGGTTATTAGCCTAGAACAAGAGACTCTGCCCCACTACTGGAAAGACTTACCAGTCATTAGCTGCAAGGAGAAGACCAGCCGCTCTTCTGTGGTCACCGTGGTGCTAAAGGGAACCCAAGTCGGCTTGATCGCTTTGCTGCTCACATTGCCATGTCTAGAAAGGTTGGAAGGTGCTTATTTAGATTCAGAATCTTATGTCTACCACATTTATTCAAGAAGAAGGCACCATCACACGTCTTAGAAACAGTTTCTAGTTAAAGTCAAACTCATTGCTACTTTTTTTACTGCACTGTATACCCAATACCACAGTATATCCAGCCATAGGATTAAATCTGCTACCAAATCATGTCCTAAATAGTATCATAAATACTGTAAGCTTCAGAACTTACAGAAGGCATTAAGAAAAAAATAAAATTAAGCAACACTTTAGAATCCATGGAATACCCTAGAATGCATTGACAATGGACATAGTCTTCTACTTTACCAGAGTAACACTGAATGTAACTTCACCACTTGTCTATAGCCAGATCTTCTGAACATGGAGACTATCATTGTTTTAGACTCACCGTGGGTAGTAACACTGGATGGGGACCAAAGCGGAGTTGAACCTGGTGATGGGCACATTGCTGGAGGAAGTGGGGGTGTAGCGCAGGTTGAGCGTGTAGATAAGCCAGTCTGGAGTCATCTTGGGGAGAAAAAAAAAATAAAAATAAAAAACTTCTAGTAATCAAGTGAGTTATGAATAATCACTGCAAAGCCTCAGTAAATAGAATTTAATATGAACAAATATTCTGGGCACCATCACCAAGAAAGAGCATTCTGTTTCCCCATGACCAAAAGTGGGTGGGGGGGGGGGGAGGGGAAAGAGTGGTGTGAAAAACACATGTTATATACACATTGAATATAAATCCCCCAAAATTCCACATGAAAAAAAATTATATATATATATATATATATAGAGAGAGAGGAGTTACTTGGTATGAGATCACCCAAACAACTTCTGTTTATTTGGTGGTCAGTCAAATGTGTGAATAAAGCTCAAGTGCAGGTCTTGTAGCTACTGATGAACTTCAGCATAAACAAATATGGATTAATAACCACCATATGGATTCACCACACTGTGGGAGCCAGAAATGGAAGCCAACTGCCTAAGTATTTAGGTTTTTAAAGTCGGTCTAGTCAAAAAACTAGTTCTTTTGGGCAAGAACCCACCGTTGTATTTCTTACCCAAGGATAAGGGCACCTCCGGAGATCAGACACTTACCTCCAAGTTGCTCCCACATTCTTGAAGGCCATTTTCAAAGATTACAGTAGTATCGGAGCTCTGAGGTCCAGCTCGGCAGGGCTTGGATCCTAGGGTGAGGTCTGAGGGCTTCACCAACTTTCCATTCCCATAGAAGTCTCTGGTCACCATCACCACCAGCCTGTCCTCACCACACTGCACACTGATAGGGGAGTTTGGAGATTGTGTAAGCTGTCGTGGCTGAAGTTCTCCAATATACCTGGAGCCCCAACCAGTCTGAACTGGAGACCAAGGGATTCCTCTAGGAGAGCCCACTCCAGACACAGGCTGTCCAAGTCCTCTAGAAGATCCCCATCCAGGCTGATAATCCCTCCACCTAGGGTCTGACTGGCGCTGGTGCCTAACCAAGGAACTGCTAAAGCCTGAGCCATAGAGCAGAACCACCAACAGCCAACTCCACCTGATCCATAGCTCCATTCTGACTGCAGAAGGAGAGAGTGGAGGGAGCAGAACTTTATACTCCACCTGTCACATGGAGCAGCTAATGATCACACTCAGCTGGACACCTTCTCAATCACAGCTGATTAGTGTATAGCAGAGCTAAGATTGTGGTTTTCAGATGTTCATTGGTGGTGAAATTGAGTTTTTCACGATACTTTGAGGCCAAATCCACATGATGCGTATTAGGCCTCATTTACACGAACGTAATATACGCGCGTGCGATGCGCGTGCTTTGCACGCATGTCGTACGCACCTATATTAGTCAATGGGGCAGTTTAGACGATGCGTGAATTGCGCTCAGCGCGTGTGCGCAGAAAAAAACTCACGACATGTTCTATAATCGTGCGTTTTTCGCGCACTCACGCACCCATTGAAGTCAATGGGTGCGTGAAAACCACGCATGCCGCACGGAAGCACTTCCGTGCGAACTGCGTGATTCGCGCAAGAGCTGTCAAACTCCTGAATGTAAACAGAAAAGCACCACGTGCTTTTCTGTTTACAAACATCCAAACGGAGTGTCAAATTCGAGATGAGCGCACCGAACTTCACCGGGTTCGGCCAAACTCGTTTTGACTGAAACCAGTAAAAAATGTTCGGGTACGCGACGTCAGGAGACAGTCACTGTCCACGGTGCTGAAAGAGTTAAACTGGTTTGCACCATGGACAGTGACTTCCGCTCCGAAAATCCATGAACCTGTAAAAAAAAAAAGACGTTCTGACTTACCGATAACTCCGGTCCGACCTCCCGGGATGACAGTTCAGTCCAAATGACAGCTGCAGCCAATCACAGGCCAAGCACAGGCTGCAGCCAATCACAGGCTGCAGCGGTCTCATGGACTGCGGCGTCATCCTGGGAGGTGGGGCCGGATGACAAGAGAGGGACGCGTCACCAAGGCAACGGCCGGGAGCCCGGACTGGGGGAAGCAGGAAGTTCTTGGTAAGTATGAAAGTCTTTTTTTAT
Source organism: Rhinoderma darwinii (assembly GCF_050947455.1). Taxonomy (NCBI): domain Eukaryota; kingdom Metazoa; phylum Chordata; class Amphibia; order Anura; family Rhinodermatidae; genus Rhinoderma; species Rhinoderma darwinii. The sequence continues at coordinate 420,105,609 of NC_134689.1, forward strand.
TCACAGGTTGGTGTATATTGTGATCGGAACTCACTGTCGAGGGTGCTGAAAGAGTTACTGCCGATCAGTTAGCTCTTTCAGCACCTTGGACAGTGACGGGCGTCGACTAGCCTCATCTCTATGATTGCGGCTGCGCGAAAATCACGCAGCCGCGCATCATACACGGATGACACACGGAGCTGCCAAGTGCCTTTTGCGCGCGCAAAACGCAGCGTTTTTTGCGCGCGCAAAACGCACACGCTCGTGTAAATGAGGCCTTAGGCTGGATTCACACGAGCATGTTCGGTCCATAATGGACGGAACGTATTTCGGCCCCGGACCATACACACTGCAGGGAGCCGGGCTCCTAGTATCATATTTATGTATGACGCTAGGAGTCCCTGCCTCTCCATGGAACTACTGTCCCGTACTGAAAACATGATTACAGTACGGGACAGTTGTTCTGCAGAGAGGCAGGGTCTCCTAGCATCGTACATAACTATGATGCTAGGAGCCCGGCTCCCTGCAGTGTGTTTGGTCCGGGACTTGCGGCCGAAATACGTTCCGTCCATTTCGGACCGAACATGCTCGTGTGAATCCAGCCTAAGGCCTCATTTACACGAGTGTGATATACGTGTGTGTGACGTGCGTGCTTTTCACGCGTGTCGTACGCACCTATATTAGGCTATGGGGCAGTGCAGACAGTCCGTGAGTTTTGCTCAGCGTGAGTCCGCTGAAAAAACCGTGCGAACTGCGTGATTCGCGCAACAGCAGTCAAACTCTGAATGTAAACAGAAAAGCACCACGTGCTTTTCTGTTTACAAACATCCAAACGGAGTGTCATAATGATGGCGGCTGCGCGAAAATCACGCAGCCGCGCATCATACGCTGCTGACACACGGAGCTGTTAAGTGCCTTTTGCGCACGCAAAACGCCGCGTTTTTTGCGTGCGCAAAACGCACACGCTGGTGTAAATCAAGCCTATGGGTATGCTCACACGCAGTGACCAAAAACGTCTGAAAATACGAAGCTGTTTTCAGGCGAAACCAGCTCCTGATTTTCAGACGTTTTTTAACAACTCGCGTTTTTCGCTGCGTAATTTACGGCCGTTTTGGGAGCTGTTTTTCAATGGACTTAATGAAAAACACCTCCAAAAACGCCCCAAGAAGTGTCCTGCACTTCTTTTGACGAGCCGTCATTTTACGCGCCGTATTTTGACAGCGACGCGTAAAATAAAGGCTCGTGGGAACAGAACATCGTAAAAAATTGTGGTTTTGCTGTGAATTGCAGCGGTTTCGTCTATGCAGTTTTTACAGGTGAAACACAACTATTTTCCTGTTTCCCCTGTAAAAGCCGCACGGCCAAAAATCGTATTGCACTCCGTGGCAATTCGTGGTAAAACCACGCACGGTTTTGTCCTTGTTTTCCTTTTTTATGAGTTTTTATCGCACTCTACATGTTTGCTGAAAATAGTGGAAACATTCAGTCCACACTTCGCAGTAGATTATAGCGTTATATGATGCGTTATATGATGCGTTATATGTAGACGCACGTCTCTATACTATTCTGAATGCATTTACATGAGATGTTTTTGGTCACGCGGTAAAAAACGCATAAAAATCTCAACAAAAAAGCATGCGGTTTTAGAGTATGCTCACACTGACTATGTTCAGCCGTTTTTCGGGCCGTAAACATCCTAAAAAATGTCTAAAAATGCGGGGGCTGAACGCCTACAAAGATCTGCCCATTGGTTTCAATGTGAAAAGCAGTGTTCCGTTCCCACAGGGCGTTTTTTACGCGGCCGCCTTTAAAAACGGCCGTGTAACAAAACGCCTCGTAAAAAGAAGTGCATGTCACTTCTTCAGCCAATCATTGACTCAATAGAAAAACAGCTCCAAAAGCGGCCGTGAAAAACGCTAAAAAACTCAAGTTGCTTAAAAAACGTCTGAAAATCAGAGGCTATTTTCCCTTGAAAACCGCTCCGTATTTTCAGCCGTTTTTTGTTAAGCGTGTGAACATCGCCTGAATCGTCCTGCTCTATCGTGTAGCGGAATCTGCTCTAGAACCTCTCATTCAAATCGATTGGAGTCAGAAAGAAACAACTCTGTGGAGTTTGGACACGGCTTTTGGCAATTTTTTTGTTAAATTTAAATGTACCGATGACTAGGGTTCCGAAACAAAAAATTAATTCCTCAAAATCCACCTGCATTTTAACCCTTTCAGGACGCAGCCATTTTTTGAATTTTCGGTTTAATTTTTTCCTCCCCATCTTCCAAAAGCCATAGGGCTTGTTTTTTGCAGGACGAGTTGTAGTTTTTCACAATTTATTATACTATATATCGTGGGGTGGATTCTTTGTGGGGTGGAATAGGAAAAAAACAGCGATGCCTCAATATTTTGAGGGGTTTCGTTTTTACGGCTTTCACCATACAGTAAGGGTATGTTCACACGAGGGCGTCCGTAACGGCTGAAATTATGGGGATGTTTCAGCCTGAAAACATCCCCGTAATTTCAGCCGTAACGGCATCTGCAGGCGCTTGAACGCGGCGTCCATTACGGGCGTAATTGGCGCTGCTATTCATTGGAGTCAATGAATAACGGCTCTAATTACGGCCAAAGAAGTGACAGGTCACTTCTTTGACGCGGGCGTCTATTTACGCGCCGTCATTTGACAGCGGCGCGTAAATTACGCCGCGTGTGAACAGACAAACGTCTGCCCATTGCTTTCAATGGGCAGATGTTTGTCAGCGCTATTGAGGCGCTATTTTCGGACGTAATTCGGGGCAAAAACGCCCGAATTACATCCGTAAATAGGCCGTGTGAACATACCCTAAAAACGACAGTTAACTTTATTCTACCGGTCAAGATGATAACGGCGATACCAAACGTATATTTTTTTTTTATGTTTTACAAGGAAACAACTGATTGTTAAAAATAAAATTTGGGTTTTTGCCGCCATATTCTGAGAGCCATAACTTTTTTAATTTTCCATTGAGCGGTATGAGAGCGTATTTTTTTTGAAGGATGAGCTGTAGTTTCTATTAATATCATTTTGGGCTACATGAGACTTTTTTATCACTATTTATTTCATTTTTTGTGGGATTTGAAGTGACCAAAAAAAACCAGAGATTCTGGCGTTTTATATATTTTCCTTTTTATGGCGTTCACCGTGCGCATTAAATAATCGTATATTGTAATAGTTCAGACTTTTACAGACGAAGAAATGCCAATTTAGTATATTTTTTATTTTTTACATTACTTCAGAAGAAAAATGTCAAAAGGATTTTTTTTGTTACGCTACTAAAAACTTTATTTAACAAATTTCATTAGTCTCCTCAGGGGACTTGAACCAGCAATCATTAGATTACTGGTACAATACACTGCAATGCTATTGTGTTACAGTATATTGTTATCTTTACAGGCTCCTGTTAAGCCCTGCTTAACAGGAGATGAAGAAAGGCAGCCCTGGTGGCCTTCATTAGGCCCCTAGGCTGCGCTGACAAGCATTGGTGCCTCCGGATCGCGTTGCAGGGGGCCGATGAGATGTCAGAGGGGAGCTTCTGCTCTTTCTAACATATTAGATGCTGCGATCGTGCTTGATCGCAGCATCTAAGGGATTAAACGTCCAGGAACAGCACGATCGCTGTTCCTGGCCGTTAGCCCCCCGTGCCCGCTGTAAAACTCAGCTGACACCTGCTGCGTACGGAGCGGGCTCAGCGGGTGAGCTCGCTCCAAACATCACCACCCCCACCACAACGCTATAGTGCGTCGTGATGCACAAAAAGGTTAAAAACCACCTCCAAAATTCTGCCGGAAATTTGGAGTCAGATTTTATCTACAGAATCCACGTGCTTCACCTGTTTTACGTGTTTTTTTTACCCCTCAAACCATCAAAAACAGCTCAAGTAAATAATTATGTTACGACTGATTAAACTTTATTTACTGGATGACATCTTTTCAGATTGTGGGTCCTCCGGATGAAAGCTGATTGCATGATGTCCTGCTGCTTGTAGCCCCGACAGTCAGTGTTATCACCAGGTCCATCGATACTGAAAGTACATTATAGTATGGTCATAGATGGTTCAGCTCTTGGATCTGGTTTGATGGAGGTGCCCTCATCACATCTCAACATGCCCTCATAGCGCACTGCACTTAGGGTTCGTCCGATATGGACCATATTTTTTGAGGAACCATTACACGTTTTACCAGCACTTTGTAAATGAAGGCAATGCCCATTATTAACCTGGGCGTCACTTTTCCGTTCACTCGTTCCCTATTATGCCAACCTCCGTAGGATAACATTACTGCTGCATTCCAGCCGTGTACCACTCTGAACTGGTACGGAGCCATAATAGTGTCATGTGCATGAGCACTCAGGATGCTCCAGTGACCGGTACGTTATTAGGAGGTCTTCGGTAATCATTACAAGGCAATATCCTGGGATTTCTAATGCAGCCATATCAAATTATGATCATATGTCCATAAGATCCACCAGACATGCTGTGTACTACAGTAATAGGCTGGTTGTCACGATGGGTGTGTGGACCCACTGGGCCATACCACCGTAGCGGGATAGCAGCTAGCCAATAGGCCACCAAGTAAATATCTATAGTCCGAATAAGGGTACCTGTGGTAATTCAGACAGTAGCGATAGTTGGGCTCGGATGGGACCTTGGCAGCAGGCGGACACTAGGCGCGGTGTAACACAGCAGGCGTTGTATACGGCACAACACGACTTCAACTCTCTATGGCACAGGAACAAGGTAGCACGGGATATAGGATACAGGTAGCAGGAGCGGGAACACTTGGAACTGGAAAATACTAGGGGACCATTTGCAAAGACCAACACGGGTAAACACAACAACGCTCAGGCAATGAAGAAAGCGGCAGGGTCCTTCTTATAGTCCAGGGTGATCATGGGCTAATTTTACATACTATTCAGGTGCGCGCGCTGGCCCTTTAAGGGACACAGCAGAGTGAAGCCGAAATGAGAGCTGGCGTCTCCTGAGGAAGAGATGCGGGCCAGCGCTCACTGATCCATGGCTGCGGCCGTTGGGGGGTGAGTAATCCCGACGGTCCGTGGCCATGAGTGTCGCAGTATCACACTTCTTACACCCCCTCCTCTTGGGGCCAGAGCGGGAGAGAAACCTCTTCACAAGGGTAGGAGCATTGAGGTTCTCCTCTGGCTCCAAAGACCTCTGTTCTGGACTAAACCTCCTCCAATCCACCAAATAAAAAGTTCTTCCTCCTACTTTCTTGGTGTCCACGATCTCCTTAACCTTGAATGTGTCCAATGAACTGCTGGTGGCAACTGCAGGACTAGGAGTCTTGGTGTGGCGGTTTAGGACCACAGGCTTCAGGAGGGAGACATGGAAGAATGTAACGTCTATTGCCGAGGGCCGTCGTTCAGACTTACCTTCTGACGGCCCCGGCCATGGACATCTGTGTTCCCAGTCATGTCCGACCCTGCATTGACTACCGAGGCCTCAACCAGATCACGGTGAAGAACAGGTACCCATTGCCTTTGATTTCGGAACTATTTGATCGCTTACGGGGGGGGGAAACTTTTTTTCTAAACTAGACCTGCGGGGGGCTTACCTTCTAATCCGGATTCATCAGGGTGACGAGTGGAAGACTGCATTTAATACACGTGATGGGCACTACAAATATCTGGTCATGCCCTTCGGCCTGTGTAACGCCCCCGCAGTGTTTCAAGAATTTGTCAATTACATTTTTCGTGATCTCCTCTATGTCTGTGTTGTGGTGTATCTCAATGACATTTTGATTTTTTTCCCCAGATCCAGTAACTCATCAGGGTCATGTCCGCCAGGTTTTGCCTCGATTAAGGGAGAATCATCTTTATGCCAAGCTGGAGAAGTGCGTGTTTGAAAAGATGTCTCTACCCTTCCTGGGCTATATCATCTCCGATCAGGGTCTCAAGATGGACCTGAGAAGGTAAAGGCTGTCCTGGAATAGCCACACCCCCAGGGCTTAAGGGCCATACAACACTTCCTGGGATTCGCCAACTTCTACCGCCTGTTAATTCCCAACTACTCTTCATTAACAGCTCCCATCTCCACACTTACTAAAAAGGGCATGAATGCCAAGGTGTGTTCTCCAGAAGCAGAAGCCGCATTTAAAACCTTAAAAAAGGCCTTCATGTCAGCCTCTATTCTTCATCCCCCTGATGTATCCCTACAGTTTTCATTAGAGGTGGACGCTTCCTCTGTTGGTGCCGGTGCACTTTTGTTCCAGAGAGGTTCGAAAGGCAAGACTGTTTTCTCCCGCAGAACACAACTACTCGATTGGGGATTGGGATTTACTGGCCATGGAGCTGACCCTGCAGGAGTGGAGACACCTATTAGAAGGCGCAGCTTATCCTATCCTGGTCTTCACGGACCACAAGAACTTGACCTACCTACAGACGGCTCAACGGCTAAATCCTCGTCAAGCCAGGTGGTCGTTGTTCTTTGCTCGGTCTCGAACTCCACTACTGACAAGAATGTGAGGGCCAATGCCTTGTCTAGGTTGTTTGAAACAGAGGGCAATGTGGAGTCCCCACAGAATATTATCGACCCTTCTTGCATCTATTCTGTTAACGCTCTGCAAGTTAGACACATTCCTCCGGGAAGGACCTTTGTACGTCTGGACAGAGGAAGAATCCTTCGCTGGGGTCACAGTTCCAAGCTGGCAGGTCACGCGGGTGCCCGTAAGAACTGAGACCTAATTGCACGTCAGTTCTGGTGGCCCACGCTGCCCAAAGCTTTCATGGACTTTGTCTCCTCCTGTACGGTGTGCGCAGCATACAAAGTTGCCCACTCCAGACCAGCCGGTCTGCTCCAACTACTGCTTGTACCCGATACCCCCTGGCAGCATGTTGCTATGGACTTTGTCACAGATCTGCCTCTCTCTGCTGGGTTGCAGTGTGATCTGGGTGGTGGAGGTGGTGGTTTGATTTTCTAAAATGGCTTATTTTATTCCCCTGACTAGCCTGCCTTCTGCTGCTCGACTGGCCGACCTCTTCGTTCAACACATCTTCCATCTGCACGGCTTGTCTCTGCATATTGTCTCGTATCGAGGGGTCCAGTTCACCTCTAAGTTCTGGAGAGCACTCTGCGGGCTCCTCGGCGTAATGTTGGACTACTCCTCGGCTTACCATCCTCAGTCCAATGGACAAGTCGTAAGGGTTAACCAGATTATGGAGAACTATCTGCAGCACTTTGTCTCCAGACGACATGATGACTGGGTGCAGCTGCTCCCGTGGGCTGAGTTCTCCTATAATAACCATACTAGTGAGTCCACCACCTCCAGTCCGTTCTTCATCATATACGGCCAACATCCTCGTATACCTCTTCCTGTCTCTACTATGTCCCAGGTGCCTGCAGCTGACTCTACCTTCAGGGACTTTCTGCAGATATGGGAACAGACACGAACTTCTATTCTGCTGGCGGTGGACCGCATGAAGATAAAAGCAGACACTAGAAGATGAGAACCTCCCCAGTTTCTTCCAGGTACGAAGGTCCGGCTGTCTTCCAGGAATATCTGGCTGAGGGTGCCGTCTTGCAAATTTGCTCCCAGTTTCCTCTGACCCTTTGAGATTCTGCTACAAATCAATCCTGTGTCTTACAAGCTTCGGCTGCCTCCTACCCTCAAGATCCCTAACTCCTTCCATGTCTCCTTGCTGAAGCCCGTGGTCCTGAACCGCTACTCCAGGACTCCTTAGTTCTGCAGTGGCTCCTGGTGGTTCATCAGGGACTTTCGAAGTGAGGGAGATCCTGGCCACGAAGAAAGTGGGAGGAAGGACGTTTTATTTGGTGGATTGGAGGGGATTTGGTCCAGAGGAAAGGTCTTGGGAGCCAGAGGAGAACATCGATGCCCTTGTTCTTGTGAAGAGATTTCTCTCCTGCTCTGGTCCCACGAAGAGGTGGCATAAAAGGGAGGATACTGTAACCTCTATGGCCGAGGGCCGTCGTTCAGACTTACCCTCTGATCCCCCCGGCCATGGACATCTGTGTTCCAGGCGACATCTCCCTCCAGGGAGATGCCGGCACTCACTTCCAGGTCCTGGGATTGCTTCCCGCAGGGTGCGCGCGCCTGCGCGTACACGGCCTTAAAAGGCCAGTACGCATCCAGCTGTCATTAATCAGTATTAGCCCAGAATTCTGCTGGACTATAAAAGAGGATCTGCCCACTTGATCCTTGCCTGAGCATTGTTGTTTACCTAAAGTTTGTCTTGCAAATGGTCTCCCAGTGTTTTCCAGTTCCAAGTGTTACCCTTTCCTGCTGCCTGTACCCTGTATCCTGTGCTACCGTGCCTCTGTGCATCTACTGTGAAATTAAAGTCTTATCTTCCGCTGCATCTACTGTGAAAGTCAAGTCATGTCTTCCGCTGCATCTACAGTGAGAGTCAAGTTGTGTCAACGCTACTGTCTACATTGCCTCAGGTACCCTTTCTGGACTATAGACATTGTTTTGTACCTAGTTGGCCAGCTGCTATCCCGCTACGCGGTACGGCCCAGTGGGTCCACACCTCACTCCGTGACAAAGAAGTTGGGGATTTTGAGGGTAGGAGGCAGCCGAAGCTTATAGGAAACAGGGTTGATCTGTTGCAAGATGCCGAAGGGTCCGAGCAGAGGCGTAGCTAGGTTCTCCAGCACCCGGGGCAAAGATTCAGTTTGGCGCCCCCTCCAACCTCTTTCCCGACATCTCCTTCCCCCTCGCCATGTTTGTTTTTTCTACCAATCAATGACGTGTCATTTCTTTTCCACATTTTTTTTAATGTAACTCAAACATAAAAACATTTGTACATTTTACAAGCAATATAGTTTTATACACAACACATCAAACCAAGCTCATTACATATATACAGCACCAGAACAAAGCTCATTACATATATACAGCACTAGAACAAAGCTCAGTACATAAATACAGCCCCAGAACCAAGCTTAGTACATATATATAGTACCAGAACCAAGTTCTGTACATATATGTAACACCAGAACAAATACAGCTCAATTTAGTGCAACCCCTGCCATATAGGTTTGCACTAAATTGTTTCTAGCTCTCAACATGACCCAAACAATGGTAAGGATATGCTGGGAGTTGCTGTTTCACAAAAAAAAATCATATCATAATCATACCACCGATCATCTCGCTGCAGATCATACAGTGACTACAGTACTGATTAGAGGCAGAATAAACATTAAGTGACTCGCCGGTGACCTCTCAGATTATAGTTCTTTTTCTCGATCCGGTCCAGACCTCTATGATGACTCCTCCCGGTCATAGCCCATTTCTGCAGTTTGCCACTCAGATGTCTTCAGCTTCTCACTTTTCAAACATTTCTACACCTATAAACAAGATAAGGTTCTCATTATGCCACACACTACACCCCTAAATATAATAGCGCCATACACTGCACCTCTAATTATAATTGCACGATACACTGTGTCCCACACACACACCATGCCCCCTGTAGATAGTGCCTCCCATATAGCCCACCCCTGAATATAGTGTCCCACATATAGCTCCCCCTATAGTGCTCAACATATAGCCCACCCCTGTATATAGCCCCCTGTACATTTAGCCCAACCCTGTATATAGTGCTCCACATATAGCCCACCCATGTATACAGTGTTTCACAGATAGCCCACCCCTGTATATAGCCCCCTGTAGATATAGCCCACCCCAGTATATAGTGCTCCAAATATAGCCCACCCCTCTATATAGTGCTCCACATATAGCCCCCCTGTAGATAGAGCCCCCGATAGATAAAGCCCCCCCCCCCCGTAGATAAAGCCACCCTGCGTAGATAATGCCACACACTTTTTTATTAGGATAAAAAAACAAACTATACAAACTCACCTTAATCCCGTTCATGCGCTGTCCGGCGGCAATGGAGACCTGCTCTCTTCTGCGCAGGTCTCCTGGGGTTGAACGACGCAAACAGCGCGATGATGTGATCGCGCCGCTTGCGACTATGAAAGGCGCTGTTTGGCAGGGCAGAATGACTTTCCCTGTCAATCAGTGCCTTTCAACGATGCAAGCGGAGCAAAGTATCGCGCCACTTCACTCTTACAAAGGCGCTGAATGGCCGGACACGGAACGTACCCGGCCATTCATTGCTTCTAATTGTACTTGTGTCCTATAGACGCAGGTACAATTATAGTGCAGGAGGGGGGTGGCGGCGGCTGGTTTCAGTGGCACCGCCGACCACTAAGAGAGGCAGCAGGCCGCCGTCATGTTGCGCCCGGGGCTCTAAGTTGCGCCCGGGGCACATGCCCCGCCTGCCCCCCCCCAGCTACGTCCCTGGGTCCGAGTAATCTGGGAGAAAACTTGTATGGCAGCACCCTCAGCCGGATAGTCCCAGAGGACAGCCAGACCTTGGTACCCGGAAGAAACTGAGGTGGCTCTCTTCTGTTGTGTTTGCCTTTTGTTTCATGCGGTCGACCACCAGCAGAATAGAGGATCGGGTTTTCTGCCAGATCTGCAGGAAGTCTATGAAATCAGCTGCGGGCACCTCGGACGTAACAGACACCAGAAGAGGAATTTGTTGGTGTTGGCCGTAGACAATGAAGAATGGTGTGGTTCTTGTGAACTCGCTTGTATTGTTATTATAAGAGAACTCGGCCCAAGGAAAAAGCTACAACAAGATGTGTTGGATGAAGAGGTTGGTAAGTCGAAAAGCAGAAGGTAGGCTGGTCAGCAGAACGAAATGAGCCATCTTCCACCACCACCCAGACCATACTGCATCCAGCAGAGGAAGGCAGGTCAGTGACATGTCCATTGCTATATGCTGCCAGGGAGCATTGGGCACAGGCAGCGGCTGGAGCAGGCCAGCAGGTTTGGAGAGAGCAACCTTGTAAGCTGCACACACCGTGCAAGAAGAGACAAATTCCATGATGTCTTTGGGCAATGTGGGCCACAATAAATTATGGGCAATCAGGTCTCTGGTTTTTAGGGGCACCCACGTTGCTTGCCAGTTTGGAGCTGTGTCCCCAGCGGAGGATTCTCCCTCTGTCTGCCAGGCGCACAAAAGTCCTCCTCGGAGGGATGTCTCTAACTTGCAGAGGGTTGACAGAGACAATGCAGGACGGATCAATAATATTTTGTGGGGACCCCATGGTGTCCTCTGTCTCAAATGACCTGGACAAGGCATCGACCCTCACATTCTTGTCGGCAGGGCAGTAGTGGAGCTCAAACTGGAACCGGGCAAAGAACAGTGACCACCTGGCTTGACGGGGGTTCAGCCGTTGGGCCGTCTGGAGATAGGTGAAGTTCTTGTGGTCAGTAAGTATCAGGATTGGATGAACAGCGGCCTCTAATAGATTGCTCCACTCCTCCAGAGCCAACTTGATGGCCAGTAATTCCCAATCTCCAATCGAGTAATTGCGTACTGCGGACAAAAAAAGGTCTGGAATAATAGCCACATACAACTGCCTTGCCTTTGGGACCTCTCTGGAACAGAAGTGCGCCAGCACCAACAGTGGAGGTGTCCACCTCCAACGAAAACTGTCGAGATACATCAGAATGATGGAGGGTTGAGGCTGACGTGAAGGCACTCTTCAGGCTATTAAATGCTGACTCTCCTTCTGGAGTCCACACATTGGTGTTCATGCCTTTTTTGGTGAGGGTAGAGATGAAAGCTGTCAGTGAGGAGAAGCTTGGGATGAACTGCCGGTAGAAGTTGGCGAATCCTAAGAAACGCTGTATGAACCTTTAAAGTTTGAGGACGTGGCTATTCCAGGACGACCTTTACCTCAACATCGTCTCAAACATGCACTTCTCCAAATTGGCATAAGGCAATTCTCCCTCAATCTGGGGAAAAAATTAAGATGTCATCAAGATAGACCACAACACAGACATAGAGGAGATCCTGGAAGATGTAATTGACAAATTCTTGGAAGACCGTGGGAGCATTACACAGGCCGAAGGGCATCACCAGGTATTCATAGTGCCCGTCTCGGGTATTATATACCGTCTTCCATTCGTCACCCAGGCGATTCCAGATTAGGTTGTAAGCCCCACACAGGTCTAGGTTAGAAAAAATCTTGGCTCCTCGTATGCCATCAAAAAGTTCTGATATTAGTGGCAACGGATATCTATTTTTGACCGTGATCTGGTTGAGGACCCCAGTAGTCGATGCAGGGTCGCAGAGATCTGTCCTTTTTTTTGACTAAGAAGAACCCGGCCCCGGTCGGGGAGGAGGATTTTCGTATGAAACCCCTCTCCAAATTCTCCATAATATAGGCCGACGTGTCTCTGGCAAGAAGAGGGGGTATACCCTACCATGGGGAAGGGGCGCATCAGGAACCAGTTCAATAGGGTAGTCATGCGCCCAGTGTGGGGGCAGCATCTCCACCTCCCTCTTGCTGAAGACATCCGAGAACAGAGAATAGTGAGAAGGCAATCCTGCCAATGACTGAGGCAGAGAAGGCTGGACCGGGTGGAGCTGCCCCAGGCAGCAGTTGAGGCACTTGAGACCCCACTGGGGAACCTCTCCAGAATTCCAGTCCAGCACTGGGGCATGTAGTCGGAGACAAGGCAGACTCAGCAGCACAGGGTTGACGGCCTTGGACAGGTCAAGAAACAAGATGAGCTCAGATTGAAGGGCTCCCACTTGGAGCTTCAGCAGTTTGGTCAGAGCTACCATCGGGTCGGACAGAGGCAGTTTATTTACCGAGGCAATGATCAACGGCCTCTCCAGGGGCATTGTGGGCAACTGGAGAAGATCCACCAGGTCTCTCTGAATAATGTTAGCCGCGGACCCAGAGTCCAGATAGGCAGGACCCGGTGCATCTTTTCACCGGACACTATGGTCACGGGGATGGACAATTTGGAAGAAAGTCCTTCTCCACTCAGAATTGTTTCTCCAACCAACACTAGGCTTTGGGGCCACAGACGCACAATATGGCCTCCGAGGCCGCAATACAGATGGAGTCCCGAAGTGCGTCTGCGTTGTTTCTCTTGGATAGACAACTTGAAATGGTCCATTCTGGGTCTAGGGTTTCCTCCCTCCCGACGAACCTCTTGGGACCATTCTCGGATCATCATGTCAATCCGGACAGCCAGAAGAATGAGGTCATCCAGGGTAGATGGCAGATCTCGGACGGCAAGCTCATCCTTAATTTCAGGGGACAGTCCCTGCCAGAATGTAGCCACCAAGGCCTCGTTGTTCCAGGTTAGTTCGGCAGCCAGGGTGCGGAACTGAATGGCGTACTCGCCCATGGAGGGGTCTTCCTGGCGAAGGGTCAGCAGGGATGCAACAGCCAAATATAGTAGGGAAAGTCTGTACGAACCACTGTAACTCACGGTTCTCTGGTCCCTGATGTTCCCAAATGGGGTTCGCCCACGCCAGGGCTTTGCCAGTGAGGAGAGAGATTATGAAGGCGATCTTGACTTCATCAGAAGGGAAGGCCTCTGAATACAATGTGAAGTGAATCTGGCATTGGTTCAGAAATCCCCTGCAGGTCCTTGTGTCTCCATCATAGAGATGAGATAGTGGCAGAGAAAATCAGGAGTTAGCACTGCCAGGAGGTGTAGTAGGAGGAACAGCAGAGGTAACAGGCGCAGGTGCCGGAAAGGCTGCAGCTTGCATATCCAGCCGATGTGCAAGATGTTCACCGCCCGGAGGAGTTGGTCTTGTCGTGACCAGAGGTCTAGCATATCTGCCCGCATGACTTGTGACGTCATCATGGTCTTGGGATTACCAGCGGGGTCCATGGCCTGAGCCTACTGTAACGATGGGTGTGTGGACCCACTGGGCTGTACCACCGTAGCGGGATACCATCTGGCCAACAGGATACCAAGTAAATGTCTATAGTTCGAATAAGGGTACCTGTGGTAATTCAGACAGTAGCGATAGTTAGGCTCGGATGGGACCTTGGCAGCAGGCAGAGACCAGGCACGGTGTAACACAGCAGGCATAGTATATGGTATAACACGACTCCAACTCTATATGGCACAGGAACAAGGTAGCACAGGATACAGGTAGCCGAACGGGAACACTGGGAACTGGAAACAACTAGGGGACCATTTGCAAAGACTAATACGGGTAAACACAACAATGCTCAGTCAATGAAGGAAGGGGCAGGGCCCTTCTTATAGTCCAGGGTGATCATGGGGTAATTTGACATACTATTCAGGTGCGTGCGCTGGCCCTTTAAGGCCGGGCACGAGCACCCTACGGGACACAGCCGAGTGAAGCGGAAGTGAGCGCTGGCGTCTCCTGAGGAGAAGATGCAGGCCAGCGCTCACTGATCCATGGCTGAGGCCATCGGGGAGGGGGGGGGGGTGAGCAATCCCAACGGTCCGCGGCCATGGGTGTCACACTGGTGCTTTTCCTGCGAGCACATCCCATAACAGGATGGCTGCCCATCCACTTGTAGCTGAGAATGGCAGTTTCACCCTCTCCCGCAGGGAGATAAAAAGGGAAAAAAAAAATATAAAGTTATGGCTCGGAGGGTGAAGAAGGAAAAATAAAAAATGGCTTGGTCTTTAAAAATAGGACTAGACGAATGAAGATTCGAACCAAGGGGGAGAGAGCATGACTTAGTTTGTGCTTACGAGCGCTCAGCTGTACGGGCAGAAGTGGAGGCGGGGAATTCAAAGGTCCGGAAATGGAATGTGATGGGTGTATAGCAGAGGCGAGGCAGAGACAGAAGCCATGATCAGCACTCAACCGTGTTTAAGCTAGAATGTAGCGCAGTCTGTGGGATCGCATGATGTTGGACGTGTATGCAATTTATTGCATAAGGTTTTCCTCCCTATAGGATTCAATGTATTTCAAATGTGATCGCAATTTTTTCATTTATTTATTTTTAATCTAGAAAAAAAAAAACAACTTCTAAATTCTAGTAAAATTTCATGTGAAGTTTTTTTTTTTTTTGCAACCATATAATTTCATACAATGCATTATGATATATTATTTGTGATATATCGCCATGGAGCGCCAGAGAGATTTTGGCAGCGTGATCGCTGGATGTTCAGTTTAAAGACTTCCAATTTTGCCTTTCCACCCATGGGGAAACAATTACCCAGTCTCCTTAAAATTGTATTCAAATGGTGCAGTAATATCGAGTCTTCTGCCGCGACACATGGCAGTCTGCAGCCCGTAGGACTCCCTAGTATGAAGCCACGTGGTCCCCATGCTCTGCCGTACTGGCTCCGTTAGGTGCTGTCTATACAGAGATATTCTACTCTTTTAGAACTTTACTGTACATACAGCCTCTGATGGAATAAGCCTCCATTTTTATTATTTTATATATTTTTTTTTTTAAAGTAAAAGGAGTATATCAGAAAGTAGCAGAACTGAATAGACTTTTACACACATCTATTCAGATTGTGGGTCCTCCGGAGAAAAGCGGATTGCATGATGTCCTGCAGACAGTGTTTGGGCACCTACCTGTTCACAGCTATATGCAAACAATTGCATAGATCATATTCTATCTGCAAGACCCAGATGCCCTACAGACCAAGTGAATGGAAAATAGATTATATTATACCCTACGGTAATCCATGTTCAGATCACTTGAGGAACAATGGAAAACCCAAGACCTAGTTCCTCATAGGAAATCATTGCGGTCATCCGACTACAATTCACCTGCGACTAAGTGTTTAGTATCAGCCTAATCTTATTTGCCTCATTCGCATTCACTTGAAGTTACAGACTAAAGCTCTAGCCGTCCTGTAGCATCAGGTCTGTGCTTAGCTGTTTAACCAGGTCTCTAGCAGAATGGAACCGGAAAAACCCATTCAAGCCAGCGAGGATGTGGACGTCTGTGTCAATTTACACTATGATCATAATAAAAGGTGCAAAGCCACAACATGAGCAGAAGGTGTGAGGTAGACATAGCATCCAAATACTCTGCCAACTGCTCTTATACAAGGCAGGAATGCCAAGAGCTTTACAGAGAGTCATACCCACCTTCCATACCTCTAAGTGGCACCCATTGTATGCAGTTAACACTCAGGCGCTACCAGATACCGAAGTAATGTCATGTAACGCCCAGACAGCCATCCCCCTCCAAGTATTGATTCTTAAAGACTCCAGGAATTACTTGACACTTATGCCTTGTGTAGGGTACAGTAGAAAGCAGTGCTCAGATAATATCTAAAGCTACAGATACAATAACGGTTAGCCAAACAGCGAGCATTCAACAAGCCGCTCTTCTCCCAACTCCCCATGTGCTGAAAAGGCCACTGCCTAACACATCTGGCAGTATTTTTATCTCCCACGGGAAAAAGGCATGTAGAAATCCAACATACCCAATATTTTCTTCAATCCCCCCCTTCTGCTAGTTACTTAAAATAAGTCATCTGTCTTGCCCAAGTTTGTGACCTTAGACTTTTCTGTAAAGTGTCAAAATACCACAAGATGTACAGCACCATCTTACCTGCTCTTTGGCTCTGAGGTGAGTACTGAACCATCAAGTTACACCCAAGCCTTTAGTGCTAGTTTTTCCTGGAGTATTACTTTAAGGACTGATTCACACAAGCGTGTGCGTTTTGAGTGCGCAAAAACGCCACGTTTTGAGTCCATAAAAGCTCCATGTGTCATCACAGGATGCGTGGCCGCCATCATTTTGACACCGTTTTTATGTATGTAAACAGAAAAGCAAATGGTGCTTTTGTTTTCATTCATAGCTTTGACTACTGTAGCGCGCATCACACGGAAGTGCTTCCGTGTGCGGTTTTCACGCATCCATTGACCTCAATGGGTGCGTGATTCGTGAAAAACGGGCAAATATAGGACATGTCGTGAGTTTTACGCAGCGGACATACGCTGAGTGAAAATCAGACAGTCCTAACAGCCCCATTGACTAACATAGGTCCGTGTGACGTGTGTGAAAATCACGTGCGTAGCACGTACGTATTATACGTTAGTCTAAATAAGCCCTAATTGAGATAGTCAGAGTCCTTCAGATGGATTTTTAAGCAATTATGTAGGTTGGGCATGTTGGAGTTCATGGCGGCAGCCAACCCGTAGCTCACTACATTTCAGAATGACTGCCGAAATTAAATCCAGTGTCAGGGTTGTAACACTCATACTAGACCATCCAGTAGCTCCATAAAACTGCCGAAGAGGTTCTGCCATATGAAGTACATGTGACTCCTTAATACTAGTGTATATAAAAATGGACCTGATGTGGTCAATTGTAATGAATGATGCAGGACGTTCCCAAACTAATGGAAACCCAGTAAACCGTGTTCTTTAGATAGTCACAAGAGCCAAGATAGACACCAAGTTTTTTTATTTTGTTATAGCTTTATTTCTTGACTATTGAAGAATCTGTTCAGAAGACATTTTCCAACCATAGTAAGAGCAATCACAACAATTATTGAACTGACAGACCCGATGGCCACCATCACCCACAGCTGTAGACGGTCACGTCCTGCAGTCATTCTGGAAGCTTCAGTGTGTGCTGCTCTGGAGATCTGGTTAGGCTTTTCTCCAGTCACTAGAAGAGGACCCAGTGTGGCCAGGACATGTTTCTCTACATGGAAACCTGGAAGAAAGTTCTTAAATATTAATTGAATTGCAGACGTGAGGAACATTGGACACTAAGACAAAGTAAACAGCAAGTATTCTAGAGTAGGACTCTGTCCAAATAATTGGTACTCAAGTTCTTATAAAAACAGGACAGTCCCAACTTTGAGGAACCTAGCTTTCTTTTAAGTGTCCCCCACCCCTCATCTACAGTTACAATTTAGAAGTTTTCCTGGAAACACAAGCTGTAGTCTCCCTCAGGTTTCTACAGCAGGAGTTTTATTTAGTAAGAAAGAGGCAAGCAGTAGAATACAGAGATCCATGCTCATAAATTGACAGAATATAAAGGTTGGGCAACCCATTATGCACAAAGATACAATGTGCGGCACAGTCTACAGCAAACATGAGTCTTCAGTTTATCCAAGATGGAATTTCAGTCACAAGTTAGAAAACATCTAGAACTCACCAACATCTCTCTTCCCAAGTCCCCTGGGTCTTCCAAGTGAGGAGCCCCATGTCATTCTTTGGCCTGAAGCAGTAGCACAGTTCCTGGTGGTGCAGCACTGGCAGATCCCACTTGATCCTTCCACGGGTGACCAACTAGGAGATATTGTAAGCCAACCAAGTGTTCCAACTATTGAATACTTTATAAAATTGTTGTCCAAGACCACATCTAGTATTGTGATTTTTTTTTTAACCAAAACACCCACCCATTTGAAGGAGCTCTCACCTGCTGGTAGCCTTGTTGTAGGAGCAGGCCTTGTTCACTGGATCAGGGGTCTGGTTGAGGTCAGCAGCTCTCAGAGAACATGTGATATAGATCTAGAACAACATTCACAGTTCAGGTCTTAATACATGCAACGATGGATTTCACAACTTTTAGTCCACTTCCATGCAATAGTTTAGTTAAAGAGCCTCTGTCACAAGATCAAATCCCTATCTCCTATTGCATGAGATCGGCGCTGCAATGTAGAGAACAGTAACATTTATTTATTTTCAAAAACTATCATTTTTGGCTAAGTTATGAGCAATTTTATATTTATGCAAATGGTTCTCTTATTTCCAACTGGGCGTGTTTATTTCTTTCACTGCACAATCACACTGTGCTGTGGATCATGCTGGGCTAGAACAATGAGAAGGATTGGTCACCGATTGGTCAGCCTCATACACTCCTCTGTACAACACCCAGTTGGTAAAAAGTAAAAACACGCCCAGTTGGCCATTGAGAAACTCATTAGCATAAATCTAAACTAGCTCATAACTTGCTCAAAAATGATCATTTTTCAAAATAAAAACCACTGTTCTCTACATTACAGCGCCAATCAGATTATATAGGAGATAGGGCACTTATAATCTGGTGACAGAGCCTCTTTAACGTAATTACCACACAAGCTGTAACCTACACAAGAGATTCATGTTGAAAAGGTAGAGCAGTAATGCTCTCAGACCAAGTTCACATTTAAAAGAGCTACTCAGTTGGGGTCTTCATGGTTATACCCCACTGCACAACAGGTCTTATTTTTCTGATAATCACTAATACTCACCGTAGAGAGATCACGGTCAGTGAACCTGAAAGCATCAACCTTGAAGCGGAGCTTGCTGGCTTGGGGTCTTTGCAAAAATGCAGAGGAGGAATCTTCTTGCATACCATCCATCAAGCACCTATAGGAGAGATTCACTTCAGTTAAGATGCCCTTGGTTTAAATAGTGCAACGTGTAAGGCAGAAACTCACCCATTATAAGCAATGATCTCATAACGGGGATTGGAGGTCACATCTGCGGTAAGGGTGGCCACACAGCTGTCAACAAACAGGGTCATCGGGACATGGTTCTGAACATCCAAAGAGGCTTCAATGTAGAACATGTCACCAAGCTGGAAGACCAGTGATGACCTAGGAGCACTCCAGTCCTCTGGGGATGCAATTTAAGGTTATTAGCCTAGAACAAGAGACTCTGCCCCACTACTGGAAAGACTTACCAGTCATTAGCTGCAAGGAGAAGACCAGCCGCTCTTCTGTGGTCACCGTGGTGCTAAAGGGAACCCAAGTCGGCTTGACCGCTTTGCTGCTCACATTGCCATGTCTAGAAAGGTTGAAGAGTGCTTAGAGATTCAGAATCCTATGTCAGCCACATTCAAGAAGAAGGTACCATCACACGTCTTAGAAACAGTTTCTAGTTTCGAGGCGCTCTGTCACCACATTATAAGTGCCCTTTCAACTACATAATGTGATCGGAGCTGTAATGTAGATAAGTGTTTATTTTGAAAAACGAATTGAGCAAGTTATGAGCAATTTTAGATTTATGCTAATTTGTTTCTTAATGGACAACTGGGCGTTTACCTTTTGACCAAGTGTGTTGTAAAGAGAAGTGTATGACACTGACCAATCAGCGTCATACACTTCTCCATTCTTGTCAATTTGTACTCAGCACAGCATGATCGCACAAGATCATGCTGTGTTGTCACATACACCCACATTAACTTTACTGAAGTGTCTTGAGTGTGAGTAGACATTGCCTCCAGCCAGGATGCGATGTCTATTCACACACGACACTTCGGTAAAGTTTATGTGGGACTTACTCACACAGCACAGCGTGATCTCATGAGATCACGCGGTGTATTGATTCACAGTGTGATCTCACTCACAAGATCACGCTGTACTGTAAGTCCCCCACAAACTTTACCGAAGTGTTGGGTGTGAATAGACATCGGGTCATGGCTGGAGGCAATGTCTACTCTCTCAAGACACTTCAGTAAAGTTAACGTGGGTGTATGTGACAGCACAGCGGGATCTCGTGAGATCACGCTGTGCTGAGTACAAATGGACAAGAATGGAGAGAAGTGTATGACACTGACCACTTTACAACACAGTTGGTCAAAAGGTAAAAAACCGCCCAGTTGTCCATAAGGAAACAAATTAGCATAAATCTAAAATTGCTCATAACTTGCTCAGTTCGTTTTTCAAAATAAAAAACACTTATCTACATTACAGCTCCGATCACATTATGTAGTTGATAGGGCACTTGTAACGTGGTGACAGAGCCGCTTTAAGTTAAACTCATTGCTACTTTTTTTACTGCATTGTATACCCAATGCCACCAGCATGCTAATACTACACTATATCCAGCCATAGGAGTAAATCTGCTACCAAACCATATCCTAGATACTGAACATTTCAGAAGGCATCAAGAGAAGAGAACTAAAATTAACCAACACTCTATATTCAATGTACTCTAGTGTATACCATGGACAATTGACTTACTCTGGTAAGGTAGAACCCTAAATTTACCACCACTTGTTTCTAACCAGATCTTCTGAACATGGAGATCATATCATTGCTATAGACTCACCGTGGGTAGTAACACTGGATGGGGACCAAAGCAGAGTTGAACCTGGTGATTGGCACATTGCTGGAGGACGTGGGGGTGTAGCGCAGGTTGATCGTGTAGAGAAGCCAGTCTGGAGTCATCTTGGGGAGAAAAAAAACCAAAACATTTATAGTAATTAAGTTTTATGAAAAACTACAAAGCCTCTAAGTGGAGTTCAATAACAAAAACTACCACCAAGAAAGCATTCGGTTTCCCCATGACCAAAAGGGGGGGGGGGGGTGAGAACAAAAACACGTTACACAAAATATAAACCCACTTAAAAAAAAAAACATCTGTGGCCATTTTTTTTTCTCTTTTATGTAAATCCACCCCCCCCTTGATATAATATGATATAAGACATATGAACCATTAGGAATGTGGGGTTCACAGCCAGCCAATTACAAATCTGGGAGTTACTTGGTATAAGATCACCCAAACAATCAACAGTCAAATGTGTGACTAAAGCTCACATTTTAGTGCAGGTCCAGTAGCTACTGATGAACTTCAGCAGAAACTAATATGGATTAATAACCACCATATGGATTCACCACGCTGTGGAGGCCGGAAGCAGAAATAAACTGCCTAAGTATTTAGGTTTTTAAAGCCAGTCTGGTCAGAAAACTAGTTATTTTGGGCAAGAACCCGACCTTGTATTTCTTACCCAAGGATTAGGGCACCTCCGGAGATCAGACACTTACCTCCAAGTTGCTCCCACATTCTTGAAGACCATTTTCAAAGATCACAGTAGTATCTGAGCTCTGAGGTCCAGCTCTGCAGGGCTGGGATCCTAGAGTCAGGTCTGAAGCCTTCACCAGCTTTCCATTCCCATAGAAGTCTCTGGTCACCATCACCACCAGCCTGTCCTCACCACACTGCACACTGATAGGGGAGTTTGGAGATTGTGTAAGCTGTCGTGGCTGAAACTCTCCAGGATACCTGGGGCCCCATCCAGTCTGAACTGGAGACCAAGGGATTCCTCTAGGAGAGCCCACTCCAGACACAGGTTGTCCAAGTCCTCTAGAAGATCCCCATCCAGGCTGATAATCCCTCCACCTAGGGTCTGACTGGCGCTGCTGTCTAACCAAGGAACTACTAAAGCCTGGTCCACAGAGAAGAACCACTAACAACCAACTCCACCTGACCCACAGCTCCATCCTGACTGCAGAAGAAGTAACACAAGGAGAGAGTGGAGGAAGCAGGACTTTATACTCCACCCATCACATAGTCATACCTTCACATGGAGCAGATAATGATCACACTCAGCTGGACACCTTCTCAATCACAGTTGATTAGGATATAGCAGAGCTGACGTAGTGGTTTTTAGAAGTTCATTGGTGGTGAAGTTGAGTTTGTCACGATACTTTGAGGCCAAATGCACATGATGCGTATTACGTGCAGATCCGCAGCATAATACAATACAATCAAAATAAATGAGAATTCGGGTATGTGCACACACACTAATTACGTCCGTAATTGACGGACGTATTTCGGCCGCAAGTAGTGGACCGAACACAGTGCAGGGAGCCGGGCTCCTAGCATCATACTTATGTACGATGCTAGGAGTCCCTGCCTCTCCGTGGAACTACTGTCCCGTACTGAAAACATGACTACAGTACGGGACAGTTGTCCTGCAGCGAGGCAGGGACTCCTAGCATCGTACATAAGTATGATGCTAGGAGCCCGGCTCCCTGCACTGTGTTCGGTCCGGGACTTGCGGCCGAAATACGTCCGTCAATTACGGACGTAATTAGTGTGTGTGCACATACCCTTCAAGTAATCTCATCTACACGTTGCAGAGTTTTTGCGCACATAAAGTGACCTGCGGTGCGTATTTAAAATCTGCAGCATGTCAATTTATCTTGCGTTTCTGCCAGCGACTTGTATCTGACAAGTTTATAAAACAAAACACACCAAAATCTGCAGCATAAAAACCGCATCTAAAAACGCATAAAAAAACGCATTGTTAGGTACCTCGGGAATTTCCTGTGGTCACCTGTGGTTTTGATGCAAATTTTCTGCACCAAATTACACAAAGTGTGAATGTAGCCCAAGGGTGAATTTACATGAGATATTTTTGGTCACACGGTAAAAAACACTTAAAGAGGCTCTGTCACCAGATTTTGCAACCCCTATCTGCTATTGCAGCAGATGGGCGCTGCAATGTAGATTACAGTAACGTTTTTATTTTTAAAAAACGAGCATTTTTGGCCAAGTTATGACCATTTTTGTATTTATGCAAATGAGGCTTGCAAAAGTCCAAGTGGGCGTGTTTAAAGTAAAAGTCCAAGTGGGCGTGTATTATGTGCGTACATCGGGGCGTGTTTACTACTTTTACTAGCTGGGCGTTGTGTATAGAAGTATCATCCACTTCTCTTCAGAACGCCCAGCTTCTGGCAGTGCAGACACAGCCGTGTTCTCCAGAGATCACGCTGTGACGTCACTTCCTGCCCCAGATCCTGCATCGTGTCGGACGAGCGAGGACTCATCGGCACCAGAGGCTTCAGTTGATTCTGCAGCAGCATCGGCGTTTGCAGGTAAGTCGATGTAGCTACTTACCTGCAAACGCTGATGCTGCTGCAGAATCAACTGTAGCCTCTGGTGCCGATGTGGCCGACACGATGCAGGACCTGTGAGTGACGTCACAGATCTGCACTGCCAGAAGCTGGGCGTTGTGAAGAGGAGTGGATGATACTTCTCATCAGAACGCCCAGCTAGTAAAAGTATTAAAAACGCCCCGATGTACGAACACAATACACGCCCACTTGGACTTTTACTTTTAAACACGCCCAGTTGTACTTTTGCAAGCCTCATTTGCATAAATACGAAAATGGTCATAACTTGGACAAAAATGCTCGTTTTTTAAAAAATAAAAACGTTACTGTAATCTACATTGCAGCGCCGATCACATGCAATAGCAGATAGGGGCTGCAAAATCTGGTGACGGAGCCTCTTTAAAAATCAACAAAAAAAGCATGCGGTCTTAGTGTGAATTATGGCGGTTTTGCAAAGCGATTTTTGCCTGGGCAGTTATCACAGATAAAGCTTGTAAAATAAATCGTCTTCACTTATAAAAACCGCATGGCAAAACCTCGACAATTAGCGGTAAAATTGCGTGCAATCTTGCCGTAATTATTTATGCAATTTTTATAGTGCGGCCAAAAACTTCTGGCTGTGGCTTAAAAAACGGAGCTAAAAACTGCCATAAAAACCGCATCAATACTGTGTGTGTGATCCCGGCCTTAAGATCTGTGTACACAGAGTTTTTTTAATGCTGATTTTGATGCATTTTCAGCTCCGGAACCAGCGGCAAAAACTTTTTCAATCGGCCTCTCATTCATTTCAATCAGAATCAGAGCCATTTTTTCAGGATAGAATGAAGCGTCCTGCTCTATCGTGAAGCGGAATCTGCTCTAGAACCTCTCATTCAAATCAACTGGAGTCAGAAAAAAACGACTCTGTGGAGTTTCGGCACGTTTTTTGGTACTTTTTTTAATTAAATGTAAATGTACCGATGACTAGGGTTCCGAAACAAAAATAAAAGATGAATTCCTCAAAATCTACCTGTATTTTAAAGGACAGGTGTCGTGAAAAATTTTTTTTTTACATACATTTGCTTTTAGTGTGTTATTAAAATACATTTTATTTATTTGTGTTTTTGTGTTTGACTTTTTTCTTTCTTTTTTCTCTCTATGAGGGCTGCCATTTTTTTTCATCTCTGTATGTGTCGATTAACGACACATACAAAGATGGAATACGGCACATACAGCCCCATAGAGAATGCGAACGGGAGCCGTTCCATTCACTATGGTGTACGCTGTCTGTGTGGGAACGGTGCATGCGCCGCCCCCACACAATCCAAAAGGAAGGTCTTTGGCCGAGCGACATCCAGCGCCATTTTCATATGGACCGGAAGCCGCGGCCGGACAGTACGATGACTACTTCCGGTCGCGGCTTCCGGACATATATTCAGAAGCAAGGACTAGGAGCGGAGGGAGCGGACGGAGCGGCGGCCGCGGCAGGAGCAGGTAAGTTATGTTTGTGTATGTTCGTGTTTTACTGTGTGTTTACCACTGTATGTAAACCTACTACACTGTGCATTCGCTCAAAAAATGGCGGCACACAGTGTAGGAGGTTTGAACATTAAACCCCCTCCTTTCTCCTGGCACTAGCCAGGATGAAGGAGGGGGGATTGTTTGAGCACACTAGAGCGAGTGTGCCTTCTCCAATTTTGCAGCATAAAGCAATGAGGTTGCTTTACCACATGCCAATGCTGCAATTTTGGGAATTGCTCCCTCTAGTGACCAGCACATGGAAATGTTATAAATTAGAATCTAATTTGTAATATTTCCTGACTTGTGAAAAAATTTAAAAAATTAGAACAATGTGTAATCATTTATATACTAACTGTTTAACTAAAAAAAATAAAAAAATTTCTAGCGACACATTCCCTTTAATCCTTTCAGGACGCAGCCATTTTTTGGATTTTCATTTTCATTTTTTCCTCCCCACCTTCCAAAAGCCATAACTTTTATATTTTTCCGTCGATATGCCCTATGAGGGCTTGTTTTTTGCAGGACGAGTTGTAGTTTTTCACAGTTTATTATACTATATATCGTATTGGGAAACTGAAAAAAAATCTTTGTGGGGTGGAATAGGAAAAAAACAGCGATTCCTCAATATTTTGAGGGGTTTCGTTTTTACGGCTTTCACCATACAGTAAAAACGACAGTTAACTTCATTCTATCGGTCATTACGATTACGGCGATACCAAACTTATATTGTTTTTTTTATGTTTTACAAGGAAACAACTGATTGTTAGGCCTCGTTTACACGAGCGTATTATACGCGCGTGCGACGCGCGTGCTTTTCACGCGTGTCGTACGCACCTATAATAGTCTATGGGGCTGTTTAGACGATGCGTGTATTTTGCGCTGCGTGAGTGCGTTGCGTAAAACTCACGACATGTTCTATATTCTTGCGTTTTTCACGCAACACGCACCCATTGACTTCAATGGGTGCGTGAAAACAACGCATGCCACACGGACGGTCCTGCGTTGCATGCGCGAAAAACACGCAAGAGCTGTTATGTCCATTCTAATTAGTCTATAAAGCTACACAAAGCTTCTCCAAACCAGGAAGTGCCTGCCTTTCAAGTGCGAGGGGGCAAGACTAGCCAGTGCCAGCAGAGTTGTCTGGGGAGATTTTGGAGTGTTTCACAGCCACATACTACAGCCATGCCGCGCGGGATGGATGTGGAGCGCCTCATACTTTTTATCCAGGAGCATCCTGCGATATGGGATAACAGATGTGAGGAGTATCACAACAGGACGGTGAAGGAGGACGCATGGGAGTTGGTGGCCAAAAACCTCTTTGGGCAAGAGTGGGAGACTGGCCGAACCCGTGACCGCACTCGCTTGGGTGAGTACCTGTCATTTTCTGTCAATGCCTGTCATGCCTATAGAAAACCTGGGCCCTGTATGTGTATTGCGCACATGAGCACGAGAAACTTTGGTGGAGCAGGTGCTTCCCCACGTCCCACCGCATTGCCATTGCAGGGCCCTTCATTTTGTAGTGAGAGGTGATAGTTCTGATGGCGTGTTTTGTTTTTGTTACATACACCAGTCCAAGATATCAAGACACGGTGGCGGAGCTGCCGTGATCAATTCAGGCGAGAGATGGGTGACAAGGGACGCAGCGGAGATGGGGCATCTCGCAAACGGCCCTACATTTATACGAAACAGCTGATGTTCCTGAAGGACATCATGGATATGCGCACGTAAGCATTTATGTCGTTGCATGAGTGTACTGTGTGTTTGGCCAGGTCCTGTCTGTCAACGTGTTGTTGTGGGCATTGTTAGATTTTGTACTCATAATTTTTTGCCTCCTTGTAGAACCACCGACAATTTGGAGGATACAGCAGAGGAGACTGACGTGGGGGAGTCTGTGGCCGAAGCCCCTGCTCCCAATATCCTGCCACCCAGCCCCGAGCCGACACCCCAGGAGCCCGCACCAGGCCAGTCCGAACGGCCGGTTGCCTCTCCAGCCCAGGAGCGGCCCGTGCGAGCCCGCAGTCGGCGTGTTCGTGCCCCACAGCCCTCCACATCTGCCCAGGTGGATACGCGGGTACTCGAGTATTTGAGGCGAGCCGCAGAGGAGGATGGCAATGATGCCTTTGGCCGCAGCATTGTGCCCCTCCTACGCCTGGTGCCGATGGACCTTATGGGCCGTCTGCAGGCGTCGATCGTCACATTGATCGACGCTTGCAGACCGCCACACAATCCCCATCCGTGTTTCACGGCAATCGAGCAGTGGCGAAATACTTACATGCCGCCACCCACGGCCCAGGTGCCTGGCCAATTTCACCCTGTTCCCCAGATGGCCCGTCCGCATCCATACATGCGCCCTATGGCTCCCCACTTCGCGGGGCCCACATTCCAGCCACCACATCAGCACCACTATGCTGGCCAGGAACAACCTACCCAGCTCCAGGTCCAGCATAGTGGTGCTGAAATGCAGGCATATGCCTCCCCAGCCCAACTATACCAACACCTCTGAGTGTGTTGGTGCCAATATTTCTGGACGGCACTGTTGTGTGTGGTGCAGGCCTGGCCACGTATATTGTGTGATCCTGTTTTTAGTTTGGATTTCGTTACACCATGTTGGTGTGTATTTATTTTTCAAAAAAAATTGGGATTGGTCCGAATCCCAAAATAAAAAAAAACAAGTTCATGGTTTGATTTCGTTTTATTATTCTTTTCGACCACCCAACAGAAGGTTTGGCACACATTTCCTTAGCCTACACTCTCACACACTTCCTGCCTTTTGGACCAATGCATGGACATGTGATATGAGGTTTTAGTTAATCTCTCGTGGTTTGACATGGCTTGAAAGGGATTCCAAAGTTTAGGTCCTGCCATGGGCCCTGAAGCAAAATAAGTACACTTGCAATTGGACTTCCCTACCTGCAGTCCGCACAACAGGATATATGGGCAAAGTAAGTCGGCAACTGTGTAAAGTCCTGCTCAAACCCAGAGAGATATAAGCTCGCAACCCGCGTCAAGGGTCCTCATGTTTTGCGAGTCCCTACCCCAACCCCAACACACAAAAGAAACAAAACAAAAAATGCCCACATCTCAGGTCGGTAGTGAAGCGTCAAAAGAACATTCACCCCTTCACAGGTCATCAGCCCCCCACGGTGCTGGTCCAGATGGGCACTCAAAATATGCCGCCAAAGTATCACGAACTCGAAGGCCGGAGGAGACAGATCGGCCGAGAGGAATCACCGGGACATTGTCAGTGGTGTCTGCGTGTGTTATGATATAGTCAGCATCAAAGTTTGCATCATTAATGCGGCAGAAGTTATGCAGAACTACACCCGCTTGGATAACACGTGTGACATTATGCATGGACAATTGCATTGTTGACAGAAAGACACGCCACCTGTTCGACATAATGCCAAAGGCACATTCGACACATCGCCGAGCTCTGCCCAGGCGGAGATTGAACATGCGCCTACGGTCATCCAAGCCCCTTCTTGCAAAGGGACGCATGACTTGCCTTGTGAGTGCGAACCCCTCATCTGCCACGATTACATACGGGATTGGGGGCCCGCTGGAGCCTGGGAGGATGGAGGGTTCCGGCAACCCCAGTCGCCTATTCACGAGTCGCTTCCCCATTCTTGATGTACGGAATATGCGTGCATCTGCCGAGCTTCCATACGAGCCAATGTCAACAATAGTGAAACAATAATTAGTGTCCGCCAAGGCTAACAATACCATGGAAAAATACTGCTTGTAGTTATAGTATTGCGAGCCACTGCGTGGGGGCTTTCTCACACGAATGTGTTTGCCGTCTAGGGCACCAATGCAATTAGGAAATTCAGTAGCTCTAAGAAATCCCTCTGATATACTTAGCCACTGTTCTGTCGTGTGCTGAGGCATGACCGTGCTCTTTAAACTCTGCCACAACACGACACAGGTGGATGTGACAATGAACGAAATGGTGGTCACTCCCAAAAGAAATTCAAAATGCAACGAATGATAACTATTGCCTGTGGCCAGAAATCTAGAAAATAAAGAGAAAGAAAAAGAAAGGAAGAACACATGTTAGTGGGGGGCTGGTGAAGAAGGCAGCGGCATGGACTAAGTTATAGCAGCTTCATACATACCTCAAGGTCACAAGCAGACGTTCCTCGGGCGAAATGCAGCGTCTCATGTTCGTATTCTGGAAGGTGAGACCAGAGCGAGTTTGCTCAAGCAGAAGGTCAAATGTGGCCACAGACATGCGGCAGAAGGCTCGAAATTTGTCGGGATGCCGGCGTAAGTCCTCAAACAGGGTATGGAAATGCCCTTTTATTGTACGTTGGGCCACAAGTGGGTGAACCCAAATGCGACTTCTTCCAGGCGTGTGGTGCTGCAGCATGTGTCGGCGCTGGCCAAACCGACGTGAGATCATCCAGAGAAGAAGCACACGCGCCAGTGCTGGCGAAGCCATAATAGTTGGGTGTCAAAGCGATTCCAATTTGAAGGGAAAAACAAACACTGTGGTTTCTGCAGAGGCGGAAATAACCTTGCAAACATATTTCTACCAGCAAGCATGGGTTGGGCCAGCTGGCCTATTTGTAGGCGGGCGTCCCACTAATCCCCTCTGCGTTTTTTACGCGCGATGTAAACGCTAGTCGTGCGCGCGTTTAAAATGCAACAAGGCTGCGTATACGCAGTGCATACGCCATACAAACGCGCGCAAAACGCAGCGTTTTTTGCGCGCGCAAAACGCACACGCTCGTGTAAATGAGGCCTTAAACATAAAATTTGTGTGTTGCCGCCATATTCTGAGAGCCATAACTTTTTTATTTTTACATCGATTGAGCGGTATGAGGTTTTTGCGGGACGAGCTGTAGTTTCTATTAGAATCATTTTGGGGTACATGAGACTTTTTTTATTACTATTTATTTCATTTTTTTGTATTCTGTTTTTCTATTGAGTCAATGAGAAACGGCTCCAAAAACGGCTCAAGAAGTGACGTGCCCTTCTTTTTACGAGACGTGGGAACGGAACGCCGTTTTTCCCATTGAAATCAAAGGGCAGATGTTTGGAGGCGTCCAGCCACCGCAGTTTTAGCCGCTTTTTGGGGTGTTTACGGCCCGAAAAATGGCTAAAAATAGGCCGTGTGAACATACCATCATGGGCTGCCATGACAAGCATTGGTGCCGCCCGATCACGTTGCAATGAGCTGTCAGAGGGTGGCGTCCCCTCTTTCCAACGTCTTAGATGCTGCTATCGTGCTTGATCACAGCATCTAAGGGGTTAAGCGGCCAGGGACAGCGCAATCACTGTTTCTGGCCGTTAGCCCCATGTGTCAGCTATAACACACAGCTAACACCTGGTGCATACGGAGCGGGCTCAGCGGGTGAGACCGCTCCAATCATCACCTCCCCCACCACGACACTATAGTGCGTTGTGGTGCACATATAGGTTAAAAGCTTGGAGTCAGATTTTATCTACAGAAACCACGTGCTTCACCTGTTTTATGTGTTTTTTACTGCTCAAACCATCAAAAACATCCCAAGTAAATAATTATTTTACAACTGATTAAACTTTATTTACTGGACGACATCTTTTCAGATTGTGGGTCCTCCGGATGAAAGCTGATTGCATGATGTCCTGCTGCTTGGGGCCCCGACAGTCAGTGTTATCACCAGGTCCATTGATACTGAAGGTACATTATAGTATGGTCATAGATGGTGCAGCTCTTGGATCTGGTTTGATGGAGGTGCCCTCATAATATCTCAACATGCCCTCATAGCGCACTGCACTTAGGGTTCGTCCGATATGGACCATATTTTTTGAAGAACCATTACACGTTTTACCAGCACTTTGTAAATGAAGACAAGGCCCATTATTAACCGCTGCATCACTCTTCCGTTCACTCGTTCCATATTATGCCAACCGCCATAGGAGAACATTACTGCTGCATTACAGCTCTGTACCACCCCGAACTGGTACAGAGCCATAATACGGGACAGAGTAGAGTGAAGCAGAAGGAGAGGATGCGGGCCAGCACTCACTGATCCATGGCTGCGGCCGTTGGGGGGGGGGGGGGTGAGCAATGCCGACAGTCCGCGGCCATGGGTGTCTCACTGGTGCTCTTCCTGTGGGCACATGCCATAACAGGATGGCGGCCCATCCACTTGTAGCTGAGAATCGCAGTCTCACCCTCTCACACAGGGAGACAAAAAGGGGAGAAGAAAAAAAATAAAGTTATGGCTCTGAGGGAAAAATAAAAAATGGCCTTGTCTTTAAAAAAAAAAATAGGACTAGACGAATGAAAAGAATCGACCCAAGGGGGAGAGAGTATGACTTAGGTTGTGCTTATGAGCGCTCAGCTGTACAGGCAGAAGTGGAGGCGGGGAATTCAAAGGTCCGGAAATGGAATGTGATGGGTGTATAGCAGAGCCGAGGCAGAGGCCGTGATCAGCCAGATCATGATTCAACCGTGTTTAAGATAGAATGTAGCGCAGTCTGTGGGATCGCATGATGTTGGTGTACAATTTATTGCATAAAATTTTCCTCCCTTTAGGATTCAATGTAGATCGAATGTGATCGCAATTTTTATTTTTTTTTAAACCAGAAAAATACAACCGCTTCTAAATTCTAGTAAAATTGTGAATTTTTTTTTGCAACCATATAATTTCATACAATGCATTATGATATATATTGTGTGATATCGCCATGGAGCGCCAGAGAGATTTTGACAGCGTGATCGCTGGATGTTCAGTTTAAAGATTGCCTTTCCACCCATGGGGGAACAAGTACCCAGTCTCCTTAAAATTGTATCCACATGCTGCAGTAATATCGGGTCTCCTGCCGCGACCCTAAAGCTTCATTTACAAGTTGCGAATAAATGCATCCGAGACCTGCCCGCATATTTTGCCATGATCTTATGCAGTTTCTTAGATGTGGTTAAACGCATAATAATCGCAGTAAAACCACATGTGTTTATCTTTCTGTAACCGCACCGACATCTGGAAGGACCATAAAGTGTCTATTTACAGACGTCATTTTTATCGTGGTTTGTCACTTTGAAAAATGTGTCAAAAAAGCAGCAGTTAACAAGTGACGCAGTGTCATTACAAGAATCATGGCAAAAAGTGGCTCAAATAGAATCTAAAGACTCATGACAGATGTGTCTGCAGCCCGTAGGACTCCCTAGTATGAAGCCACATGGTCCCCATGCTCTGCCGTACAGGCTCCGTCAGGTGCTGTATATACAGAGATATACTCTTGTAGAACTTACTCTACCGTACATACAGCCTCCGATGGAACTTGCCTCCATTTTATTTTTTATAGTAAAGGAGTTTATTGGACAGTAGCAGAACTGGATAAACTTTGTTCACAAAAGACATTTATTCCAATGGTGGGTCCTCCGGAGAAAAGCTGATTGCATGATGTCCTGCCGACCGTGTTTGGGCACCTAGCTGTTCATATTCTATCTGCAAGACTTGGACGCCCTACGGACCAAGTGAATGGACCACAGGTCATATTATACCCGATGGTAATCCATGTTCAGTTCACTTGAGGAACAAGGGAAAACCCAAGACCTAGATTCCCATAGGAAATCATTGAGCTCACCCGACTAAAATTCACATGCGACTAAATGTTTGTTAGTACCAGCCTGATCTTATTTTCCTCACTCATTGACTTGAAGTTACAGACTAAAGCGCTCGCCATCCTATAGCATCAGGTCTGTGCTTTGCTGTTCAACCAGGTCTCAGGCAGAACAGAACCAAAAGCACCATTCAAGCCAATGAGGATGTGAACCGCTGTGTCAATTTACACTATGGTCATAATAAATGTGCAAAGCCACATGAGCAGAAAGAGTCATCATGTAGACATCGCATCCAAAGACTGCCAACTGCTCTTACACAAGGCAGGAATGCCAAGAGATTTACAGAGATCCAGTCATACCCACCTTCCATACCTCTAAGTAGCACCTATTGCATGCAGTTAACATTCAGGCGCTACCAGATACTGAAGTAATGTCATGTAATTCCAAGACAGCCATACCAAGCCTCATCCAAGTATGGATTCTTAAAGGAACACTCCAGAAATTACTTGGCACTTATGCAGGGTACAGTAGAAAGCAGTGCTCAGATAACCCCTAAAAGCTACGGATAAACTTACAACGGTTAGCCAAAGAGCGGGCATTCGACAAGCCACTATTCCTCCCAAATCCCCATATGCTGAAAAGGCCACTACTCAACACATCTGGCAGTATCTTATCTCCCACAGGAACAGGCATGTAGAAATCCATATTTTCTTCTGCGCCCCCCCCCCCCCTTCTGTCTGTCACTTTAAATAAGTTCGATCTTGCCCAAGTTTGTGACCTTAGACTTTTCTGAAAAGTGTCTAAGTACCGCAAGATGTACAGCACCATCTTACCTGCTCTTTGGCTCTGAGGTGAGTACTGAACCAACAAGCTACACCCAAGCCTTTAGTGCTAGTTTTTCCTGGAGTATTACTTTTAGTGTGAGAGTCAGTCCTTCAGATGGATTTTTAAGCAATTACGTAGGTTGGGCATGTTAGAGTTCAGGGCGGCAGCCAACCCGTAGCTTTCACTATTTCAGAAAGACTGCCGAATTTAAATCCATAGTGTCTGGGATGTAACACTCATACTAGACCATCTAGTAGCTCCATAAAACTGCTGAGGAGGCTCTGCCATATGAAGTACATGTGACTCTTAAATACTCATGTATATAAAAGGGACCCGATGTGGTCAATTGTAATGGATGTAGGACGCTTCCAGACTAATGGAAACCCAGTCAGTGTTCCTCTTTAGATAGTCACAAGACCCAAGATAGACACCAAGTTTTTTTTATTTTGTTATAGTTTTATTTCTTGACTATTGAAGAATCTGTTCAGAAGACATCTTCCAACCATAGTAAGAGCAATCACAGCAACTACTGAACTGACAGACCCGATGGCCACCATCACCCACAGCTGTAGACGGTCACGTCCTGCAGTCATTCTGGAAGCTTCAGTGTGTGCTGCTCCGGAGCTCTGGTTAGGCTTGTCTCCAGTCACTAGAAGAGGACCCAGTGTGGCCAGGACATGTGTCTCTACTGGAGAACCTGGTGGAAGAAAGTTCTTATTAATGAACTGCAGACATGAGGAACATCGGACACTCTGAGATCAAAGTAAACAGCAAGTCTTCTAGAGTAGGACTTTGTCCAAATAATTGGTACTCAAGGTCTTATAAAAACAGGAGACAGTCCCAACTTTGAGGAACCCAGCTTTCTTTTAAGTGTCCCCACCCCTCATCTACAGTTACAATTTAGAAGTCTACTTGCTGGAAACACAAGCTGCAGTCTCAGGTTTCTATGGCAGGAGTTTTATTTAGTAAGAAAGAGGCAAGCAGTAGAATGGATTCAGGCTCATAAATTGATACAAAACAGAATATAAAGTTTCGGCAACCCATTATGCACCAAGTTAAAGTGTGCGACACAGTCTACAGCAAACATGAGTCTGTCGAGAGCACATCTTCAGTTTATTCAAGAGGGAATTTCAGTCACACAAGCTAGAAAACATCTAGAACTCACCAACATCTCTCTTCCCAAGTCCCCTGGGTCTTCCAAGTGAGGAGCCCCATGTCATTCTTTGGCCTGAAGCAGTAGCACAGTTCCTGGTGGTGCAGCACTGGCAGATCCCACTTGATCCTTCGACAGGTGACCAACTAGGAGATATTGTAAGCCAACCAAGTGTTCCAACTATTGAATACTTCATAAACTTGTTGCCCAAGACCACATCTAAGATTGTGAATCATTTTTAACCAAAATACTCAACCATTTGTAGGAGCTCTTACCTGCTAGTAGCCTTGTTGTAGGAGCACGCCTTGTTCACTGGATCAGGGGTCTGGTTGATGTCAGCAGCTCTCAGAGTACACGTGATATAGATCTAGGACAACAAAATTCACAGTTCAGGTCTTGATACATGCAACGATGGCTTTCGCAACTTTTAGTTCTCTTCCATGCAATAGTAGTTAACGGAATTACCACACAAGCGATTCATGTTGGTCCGAGAACATTACTGCTCTACCTTTTCAAGTTCACATTTAAAAGAGCTACTCAGTTGGGGTCTTCATGGTTATAATCCACTGCACAACATGTCTTAGAAGCGTAATTTCTCTAATAATCACTAATACTCACCGTAGAGAGATCACGGTCAGTGAACCTGAAAGCATCAACCTTGAAGCGGAGCTTGCTGGCTTGGGGTCTTTGCAAAAATGCAGAGGAGGAATCTTCTTGCATACCATCCATCAAGCACCTATAGGAGAGATTCACTTCAGTAAAGATGCCCTTGGTTTAAGTAGTGCAACGTGTAAGGCAGAAACTCACCCATTATAAGCAATAATCTCATAACGAGGATTGGAGGTCACATCTGCAGTAAGGGTGGCCACACAGCTGTCAACAAACAGGGTCATCGGGACATGGTTCTGAACATCCAAAGAGGCTTCAATGTAGAACATGTCACCAAGCTGGAAGACCAGTGATGACCTAGGAGCACTCCAGTCCTCTGGGGATGCAATTTAAGGTTATTAGCCTAGAACAAGAGACTCTGTCCCACTACTGGAAAGCTTCTTACCATTCATTAGCTGCAAGGAGAAGACCAGCCGCTCTTCTGTGGTCACCGTGGTGCTAAAGGGAACCCAAGTCGGCTTGACCGCTTTGCTGCTCACATTGCCATGTCTAGAAAGGTTGAAGAGTGCTTAGAGATTCAGAATCCTATGTCAGCCACATTCAAGAAGAAGGCACCATCACATGTCTTAGAAACAGTTTCTAGTTTAGGTCAAACTCATTGCCACTTTGACTGCATTGTATACCCAATGCCACCAGCATACTAATACTACAGTATATCCAGCCATAAGAGTACATTTGCTACCGAAGCATGTCCTAGATACTGTACATTTCATAAGGCATCGAGAAAAAAAAAATAAAAATAAAAAAATTAACCAACACTTTAGAATCAATGTATTCTAGAGTATTCCATGGACAATCGACTTACTCTGGTAAGGTAGAAGACTAACCCTGAATGTAACGTCACCACTCGTCTATAGCCAGATCTTCAGAACATGGAGCCCATATTGCTATAGACTCACCTTGGGTAGTAACATTGTATGGGGACCAAAGCAGAGTTGAACCTGGTGATGGGCACATTGCTGGAGGACGTGGGGTTGTAGCGCAGGTTGATAGTGTAGACAAGCCAGTCTGGAGTCATCTTGGGGAGAAAAAAAATATAAATACATTTATAGTAATCAAGTGAGTTTTATGAATGAGAACTGCAAAGCCTCTGTAAATGGAGTTCAATATGAACAGTAACAAATATTCTGGGCACTACCACCAAGAACATTGTTTCCCCATGACCAAAGGGGGGGGGGGGGGGGGGAGTGGTGAGAACAAAACACGCATGTTATATACACACACTGGATATAAAGCCACCAAAAGCCCACTTCAAATAATGAATAAATGGACATCTGTGTTTTTTTTTAATGTACAAACCCCCCTTCCTCATTGATAGAAGAAATATGAACCATTAGGAATGTGGGGTTCACAGCCAACCAAGTACAAATCTGGGGGTTACTTGGTAGGAGACAACCCAAAGCGATTTACATTTATTTGTCAGACAAGTGTGAATAAAGCTCAAATGCTAGTGCAGGTCCAGTAGATACGGATAAACTTCTGCAGAAACAGCCATATGGATTAATAACCACCATATGGATTCACCACGCTGTGGGAGCCAGAAATGGAAACCAACTGCCTAAATATTTAGGTTTTTAAAGCCGGTCTGGTCAGAAAACTAGTTATTTTGGGCAAAAACCCACACTTGTATTTCTTACCCAAGGATAAGGGCACCTCCGGAGATGAGACACTTACCTCCAAGTTGCTCCCACATTCTTGAAGACCATTTTCAAAGATCACAGTAGTATCTGAGCTCTGAGGTCTAGCTCTGCAGGGCTGGGATCCTAGGGTCAGGTCTGAAGCCTTCACCAGCTTTCCATTCCCATAGAAGTCTCTGGTCACCATCACCACCAGCCTGTCCTCACCACACTGCACACTGATAGGGGAGTTTGGAGATTGTGTAAGCTGTCGTGGTTGAAACTCTCCAATATACCTGGAGCCCCATCCAGTCTGAACTGGAGACCAAGGGTTTCCTCTAGGAGAACCCACTCCAGACACAGGTTGTCCAAGTCCTCGAGAAGATCCCCATCCAGGCTGATAGTTCCTCCACCTAGGGTCTGACTGGCGCTGGTGTCTAACCAAGGAACTGCTAAAGCCTCGTCCATAGAGAAGAACCACTAACAGCCAACTCCACCTGACCCACAGCTCCATCCTGACTGCAGAAGAAGTAACACAAGGAGAGAGTGGAGGAAGCAGAACTTTATACTCCACCCATCTCATAGTTATACCTTCACATGGAGCAGATAATGATCACACCCAGCTGGACACCTTCTCAATCACAGCTGATTAGGATATAGCAGAGCTGAGGTTGTGGTTTTCAGACATTCATTGTTGGTGAAGTTGAGTTTTTCACGATACTTTAAGGCCAAATACACATGATGCGTATTACGTGCAGATTTTCAGCGCAGATTTTCCTGTGGTAAGTCCGCAGCATAATACAATACTAGCAAAATAAATGAGATTTCAAGTAATCTCAGCTACACGTTGCAGAATTTTTCCCGCACGTAAAGTGACCTGTGGTACGTATTTAAAATCCGCAGCATGTCAATTTATTTTGCGTTTCTGCCAGCGACTTGTATCTGACAAGTTTATAAAACAAAACACACCAAAATCCGCAGCATAAAAAAACGCATTATTATTCTATCGGTCAATATGATTATGGTGATACCAAACTTATATTGTTTTTTTATGTTTTACTACTTTTACAAGGACGAAACAAATTGTTAAAAATAAAATTTGGGTTTTATCGCCACATTCTGAGAGCCATAACTTTTTTATTTTTCCATGGATTGAGCGGTATGAGGGCTTATTTTTGTGCGGGGCGAGCTGTAGTTTCTATTAGTACCATTTTGGGGTTCATGAGACTATTTGATCAAGTTTTTTTTCATTTTTTGTGGGATTTGAAGTGACAAAAAAACAGCGATTCTGGGGCTTTATATTTTTTCTTTTTACAGCGTTCACCGTGTGCATAAAATAATGGCTTATTGTAATAGTTCAGACTTTTACAGACGTAAAGATACCAATTTTGTATAGTTTTTTTTATTTTTTACCTTACTTTAGAGAAAAAATGGGAAAATGGTTGTTTTTTTTAAGTTTTTTATTTTTTTCAACTACTAAGAACTTTATTTAACAAATTTCATTAGTCTCCCTAGGGGACTTGAACCAGCGATCATTACATCACTGGTACAATACACTGCAATACTAATGTATTACAGTATATTGTAATCTTTACAGGCTCCTGGTAAGCCCTGCTTAACAGGAGATGAAGAAAGGCAGCCCTGGGGGCCTTCATTAGGCCCCTGGGCTGCCATGAGAACCATTGGCGCCCCCCGATCGCATTGCGGGGGGGGCGATGAGCTGTCAGATGGGGGCGTTCCCTCTTTCTAACGTCTTAGATGCTGCAATCATGCTTGATCGGGCTCTCCAATGGTCCTGCGGAGCAGTGCAGTTACCTGTTATTCCCCATTGCCCCACCCCCAGGGTCTTAGCCAGAGCGGGAGTTTAACCCACAATGTAGGTTCCATGGAGAATGTTGGCGATGGTTGAATCTCCTCTGCCTTTCCCTTTTTTCTTCCACGGGTCCTGCACAAGAACCAGCGAAATGAGGGAGGAAACATTGCGCAAAAAAGCATCATCACCATGGTCGTCGCAGACACAGAGTGTCCTCATCAACGTCCAGTGACGTACCCTTCTCTTCTTCCTCGTCGTCTCCTCCGCAGTTCTCACAGGAGTCATCCAGGAATATCGTATAGAGGCGGGACATGCTCGACGTTGGGAGGCCCAGCATCTGTCCGCTGATCCGGTTTCGCTGTCCCAGACGATTTCCACTGCCTGCAGCCCACGTTCAAGCCAGTCTCCGGTTCCAGCTCCGATTTCAGCTGATGGGATACAGCCTATGGATGTGAATCTACATGCGATAAGGCATGTCTCAAAGAACTGTTTTATCTAATACTGATTTGATTACTGCATGAAAGCCGTGGTGGCTGGCTTGAACGGGAATGAAGGAGTGTCTGCTGGCTCTGTGCCGCCAGGTGGGGCTAAGCCCCCGTTTGTGAAAGAAGCAGAGATGTCTAGTCTAAAATTTAGAGACTCTTAGTTTTGTGGTGTGGCGCCCCTCGAGACTCGCTTGTCATCAGATACCAAGGAAAAGATATGGAAGAATGACTTTGTAGACATTTGGTCCTTGGTTTCTGTTGAACAAGTGACGGTCGACAAGGAGCGCACATTTGAAAAAGGATCAGACAAGAAAGTGAAGGTGGCAAAAACGTTCAATAACTGGCTTCAGGGTTATGCGACCCTGGCGAACGTTATATGTCAACGCTTCACTGAGAAAGATGCAGAACTATTTGTATATTTTGAAACAATATTTAGCGCTCACAGGCTGCTTGGTGGCGTTGTGACGAAGAATTTTGTCATAGGTTGGCTTTGACACCCGACATTAGTTTGGCGTCAAAGGCAATGGATGTTTGGCTACAGCTCATTTTAGCTCAGACCGGGAAGCTCACGCATCCCTTTCCACCAGCGGCCGCCACTTCGTGAATCGCTCCTGGAGTTGCGGCCGCACGGCCCACAGGAGCCTGTGGGCTGTATAATGAGGGTCACTGCCGATTCTTTGCCACCTGCAAGTTTAGGCATGAATGCTCCATATGAGTGGGCGCTCACTCGGCGATTAGGTGCTGTCGGACAGGCAAGCAGCCTGTCAAGGCACCTCCTTCTGGGCCAGCGAAGAACGCCGGTGAACGTCCACAAAATGGGGCCATGGGGGTATGGGAGAACCGTAACTAAAACCCTCAATGATGAGCCCTGCCTCCTGTCTCCTGGGGTACTGATAGTACCCCAGGAGGCAGGGCTCATCATTGAGGGTTTTAGTTATGGTTTTCCAAAACCTTTTGAGTACTCGTCCACATTGTTGTTGTCCGACAATTTGAAGTCGATCAACGAAAATGTGGAAATAGCGCGGAAAAAGATTGAAAAGGAAGTTAAATTGGGACAAATGGCTGGTCCATTTTCGAAGCCCCAGTATAGCAACCCGAGGGTCCCTCCCCTTGGCTTAGTGCCCAAAAAAATAACAAGGCAGTTTTTGAGTCTTACATCATTTATCCTTTCCTCGTGGGGCATCAGTCAACGATGGGATTCCCAGGGAAGATATGATGGTTTCCTATACTTCCTTTGAAGTCGCGGTTCAATTGGCAGCGCGCTTTTCTTGCAAAAATGAACAATGGGGCTGATTTCCGTTTGCTACCTATTCACCCGGACTGCTTTCACTTGTTGGGTTGTTGTTTGGATGGTTGTTTCTATGTGGACATGTGTTTGCCCAGTGGCGTAACTACCACTGTGCCAGCGGCGGCTATGGGGCCCACAGCATAATTGTATATATGTACTGGCCTTGGTTCTAGTGCTGTATTTATGTACTGAGCTTGGTTCTGGTGCTCTATATATGTACTGAGCTTAGTTCTGGTGCTGTATTTATGTACTGGCCTTGGTTCTGGTATTGTATATATGTACTGACCTTGGTTCTGGTGCTGTATATATGTCAGAGCTTTGTTCTAGTGCTGTATTTTTTTGTACTGAGATTTGTTCTGGTGCTGTATATATATATACTGAGCTTGGTTCTGTAGCCGTATATGTCACAGCTTCGTTCTGGAGCTGTAATTATATAGGATTTTAGCTTTTATACCCGACGTTGCTCGGGAGGTTGACTTACAATATGGATATAGAGTAAAAGCTCACTATTTAAATACCTCTCAGTATGAATTTTATTGCTACCTCTCGATATGAATTTAATTGCTAGAGAGTGTAAATAATGTTATTGGAAGCATAAAATAAATGAAATTAAGCAATATATTCATTACAGATTTAGGCCTCATGCACACGAACGTAAAAACGCCCTTAATCACGGGCCCGTAGACTTCTATTGGTCTTGGGCACCTTCTCGTTTGCTTACGGGAAGGTGCCCGGGACGTTGAAAAACATAGGACATGTCCTACTTCAGGCCGTAATTACGGGCACATGGTATTCCCTGTCCAGCGGTAGTCTCTGTCCAGGGTGCTGAAAGAGTTAAGGGGCTGCACTGATCGGCAGTAACTCTTTCACCACCCTGGACAGTGAGTACCGCTGGACAGGGAATAGCATGTGCGGCGCTCACAATATCGTGTACATAGTGTGAACAGGTTTCAGTTTCCTCTCGGAAAATGAAACACAGAAGTGTACACGGAGTACACACGGGAAGCACACGGTTCCAATCACGGACACACGGATCCGTGAAAAATGGGCGTGAAAACGGTGATGGAAGTGTGCATGAGGCCTAAGTCTATGGGGCTCCCGTAATACAGGTGGCTACGTGTGTGCACCCGTAATTACGGGAGCGTTGCTAGGCGACGTCAGGGGATAGTCACTGTCCAGGATGCTGAAAGAGTTAATTGATCGGCAGTAACTCTTTCAGCACCCGGGACAGTGACTACCGCTGGAGTTAAAAGTATCAAAAGTTAACTTACCCAGTACTCCTGCTTCTTCCTCCAGTCCGGCCTCCCGGGGTGATGTTTCATCACCTGTGACCGCTGCAGCCAATCACAGGCCAATCACAGGCTGCAGCGGTCACATGGACTGCATTTAAACCAATGAAAAAATCGGGCTTCAAACAAACTTTCCAAAATATATATTAGATATTTATAATAACGAAATTGTAGGGCAGATGGAATCGTTTTCAATTTATTGTATATTTAATGGGAACCTGTCTGGTAGTTTTATTTGGAGCCACCATACGGTAATACATGACCTGACAATATTTCCAAATGTATGTTTCTTTTCAGATGCAGCAAAATCTATAAAATTAACTTTTAAAACGGCGCACACTATATGCTAATTACTCATTAAAGGGTCATGGTGCGGTGCCGCTATCCTGAAGAGTCACATCGTCCTGCCTCCAAACCCAACTTTCCATGTTTGATTAACATTCCCCTGGCTGATATACATCACTACCAGTTTCCTCCAACTTTCTCGGATGCCTTGTACTACTTAGGCACGCACCGTGCAGCGAGGTGTACTCTGCCCGGCTTCATCACTGCACAGTGCATGCCAGTGGAGTACAAGGCCACGGTGCATCCGCAAGAGTTTGAGAAGGCTGGTAGTGATGTAGAGAAGCCAAGGGGATGTCAATCAAAATCTGGGGGCGCCATTTCAATTTTCGCCTAAGGCAGCAGAAAAGCCAGAATCGGCCCTGAGGCTGCAGGTCACTTTAGGCCTGCAGCCTATAAGGTGCTGGAAAGACTCCCTGTGCTTGCGCAGGCCGGCGTGATGATGTCGCTGCATCACGCTGGTCTGCGCATGTGTCCCGACCGGAGCCTGTGCAGCCCATACGTCCGTCGAAAGGACGGGGCAAGGTAAGTACAATATATATTATTTCTTAGGAGAAGGCGGGCTGTGTGGCACTATATACAAGGGGGGAGCAGGGTAGCTTTATATACAAGGGGGGAGCAGGGTGTCACTATATACAAGGGGTAGCAGGGTGGCAAAATATACAAGGGGGAGCAAATTAGAAATATATACAAGGGAGGAGCAGGGTGGCATTATATACAAGGGGGGAGCAGGGTGGCACTATATACAAGGGGGAGCAGGGTGACACTATATACAAATGGGGAGCAGGGTGGAACTATATACAAGATGGAAGGAGGGTGGCACTATATACTAGGGGGGGGGCTGTGTGACACTATATACAAAGGGGAGCTGTGTGGCACTATACTCAAGTGGAAGCTGTGTGACACTATGTACAAAGGGGCTGTGTGACACTACTAAGGGGGGCTGTGTGGCACTATTTACTAGGGGGCTGTATGGCACTATTTACAAGGGGAGGGCTGTGGGGCTATCTACAGGGGGCTGTGTGTGGCGCAAATATACAGAGGTCTGTGCATGGCACTATCTAATAAGGGGGGCTGTGTGGCAGTATCTACTAAGGGGGGCTTTGTGGCACTATATACAAGGGAGGGGACTGTGTGGCAATATTTACAGAGGGTCTATATGGCACTATCTACAAGGGGGAAGTGGGGGCGCTATCTACAAGTAGGGTGTGACACTGTCTACCGGCGGGGGTGTAAAGCACTGTCTGCAGGGGGGCTGTATGGCACAATCTACAGGGGGTACTATCTATAAGGGGGGATGCATGTGGCACCTTGTAAAGTCCAGTCAAATGTTGGGGGGGCCCCAGTCAAATGTTTGCTATGGGGCCCAGTCTTTCCTAGTTACACCCGTGTTACATAGTTACATAGTTAGTACGGCTGAAAAAAGACACATGTCCATCAAGTTCAACCAAGGGACGGGAAAAGGGAAGGTAAAAATTTCTACACATAGGAGCTAATATTTTTTTGTTCTAGGAAATTATCTAAGCCTTTTTTAAAGCCATCTACTGTCCCTGCTGTGACGGCTCCTGCGGTGACTATTCCATAGATTCACAGTTCTCACAGTAAAGAAGGCTTGTCGCCTCTGCAGGTTGAACCTTTTTTTCTCCAGACGGAGGGAGTGCCCCCTTGTTTTTTGAGGGGGTTGTACATGGAACAGGATTTCACCATATTTTTTGTATGTGCCATTAATATATTAATATAAGTTAATCATGTCCCCCCTTAGTCGTCTTTTTTCAAGGCTAAATAGGTTTAATTCTATTAATCTTTCCTCATAACTTAGATTCTCCATGCCCCTTATTAGCTTTGTTGCTCTTCTTTGTATTTTTTCTAACTCCAGGGCATCCTTTCTATGAACTGGAGCCCAGAACTGAACTGCATATTCTAGATGAGGCCTCACTAATGCTTTGTAAAGTGGTAATATTACATCCCTGTCCCGCGAGTCCATGCCTCTTTTAATACACGACAATATCCTGCTGGCCTTTGAAGCAGCTGATTGACATTGTGCTGTTATTTAGTTTATTATTTACAAGTACACCCAGATCTTTCTCAACAAGTGACTCCCCCAGTGTAGCTCCCCCTAGGACATATGATGCATGCAGCTTGTTGGTACCCAGGTGCATAACTGTTAGGGATCTGCCAGGTACTTCATCTAGCTATACTCCTGGGATTAATCAATCCACACCTGAGGCCAGACCTGTTCGACTGACACCATCTCCCACCAACCAGGGTGGCAGGCTCAGGAGTGGGAGAGCCTATCGCGGCCTGGTCTGTCGGAGTTAGCTCCGCCCCCTGCCCTTTATTACCTGCCCTGTGCTCTGCCTCAGTG
The DNA here is from genome assembly GCF_050947455.1 of Rhinoderma darwinii. NCBI lineage: Eukaryota > Metazoa > Chordata > Amphibia > Anura > Rhinodermatidae > Rhinoderma > Rhinoderma darwinii. The sequence goes on from NC_134689.1 coordinate 420,149,894, forward strand.
CTTGTAATTCTTTTGGATTCCTGGCCCCACTGCTGCTTGCTCCAGCCTGCTTCTGCCGTGCTTCTGCCTTGCTGCAGTTCTGCTTGACCTGCTTTGCTTTGCCCCTGGCTTGCTTCTGTCTCCGTGCCCGCTCGGGTGTACTCACTTCGTCCTGGTCCTGACTGTTCGTTCGCCGCCCCGTTTCCTCGTGGCGTTCCGTGGCTACTGCCCCTTCCCTTGCGTGTTCCCTGTTTGTCTTCCTGTGCACTTAGCCAGCGTAGGGACCGCCGCCCAGTTGTACCTCGTCGCCTAGGGCGGGTCGTTGCAAGTAGGCAGGGACAGGGCGGTGGGTAGATTAGGGCTCACTTTCCCTTCACCTCCTTCCTGCCATTACATAATTACAAGCCCTTACCTAGTCTACCATTTCTCCTACGCTGACGCTGTCATGGACCCCCTTGAGACCCTGACCCAGCAGATGCAGGGCCTCTCCCTACAGGTCCAGGACCTGGCCCAAAGGGTCAATCAGGGTGACGCTGCTTTAGTAGTACCCCTCACCTCACCTCTAGAACCCGACCTCAAGTTACCTGACCGGTTTTCAGGGGACCGTAAGACGTTTCTCTCCTTCCGGGAGAGTTGCAGACTGTATTTCCGCCTAAAGCCCCACTCCTCAGGTTCCGAGAACCAGCGGGTGGGTATCATCATATCCCGACTCCAGGAAGGGCCCCAAGAGTGGGCCTTCTCCTTGGCTCCTGACGCCCCTGAACTTTCCTCTGTTGATCGTTTTTTCTCTGCCCTCGGACTCATTTACGACGAGACTGACAGGACTGCTTTAGCCGAGAGTCAGCTGGTGACCTTACGTCAGGGTAGGAGACCGGTTGAGGAATACTGTTCTGATTTTAGGAAGTGGTGCGTAGCTTCTCAGTGGAACGATCCGGCCCTAAGGTGCCAGTTTAGGTTAGGATTATCTGACGCCCTGAAGGATCTGCTGGTTAGCTACCCCTCGCCTGACTCCCTTGACCAGGTTATGGCCCTAGCAGTACGACTTGACCGACGTCTCAGGGAACGTCAGCTAGAACGCTTCAGTGTGCTCCCCTCTGACTTTTCTGCGATCCCCCCCGAGGTCCCGTCTCCTCGCCCCTCCACGGAGGACTCGGAGGTACCTATGCAACTCGGGGCCTCCATGTCCCCTCGACAACGTAGGGAGTTTCGCAGAATGAATGGTCTCTGCTTCTACTGTGGGGACGACAAGCATCTACTGAACACCTGTCCCAGGCGCAAGAATAAGAAGCCGGAAAACTTCCGCGCCTAAGTGATCATCGGGGAGGTCACTTGGGCGCACAGGTATTTCCCGTTAATGTGAAACGCAATAAAATTTTGCTTCCCTTTCAGGTCTCGTTTGCTGGCCGGTCTGCCACGGGCAGTGCCTTCGTGGATTCTGGCTCATCTGCTAATATCATGTCTGTGGAATTTGCTATGTCTCTAAAGATGCCTTGTATTGATTTACCTTATCCTATCCCTGTAGTAGGAATCGACTCAACCCCCCTTGCTAATGGTTATTTTACTCAGCATACTCCTGTTTTTGAACTCCTGGTTGGCTCCATGCATTTGGAGCAGTGCTCTGTACTGGTGATGCAGGGATTATCGTCTGATCTGGTTTTAGGCCTTCCCTGGTTGCAGTTGCATAATCCCACATTTGATTGGAATACTGGGGATCTCACCAAATGGGGTAATGAATGTCTTATGTCATGTCTTTCCGTTAACTCTATTTCTCCCCGGGAGGAGGTAAACACGCTTCCTGAGTTTGTTCAGGACTTCGCCGATGTGTTTTCTAAGGAGGCCTCCGAGGTGTTGCCCCCCCATAGAGATTACGATTGCGCTATCGATTTGGTGCCTGGTGCCAAGCTTCCTAAGGGTAGGATATTTAATCTTTCATGTCCTGAACGTGAAGCGATGAGGGTGTATATCCAAGAATGCCTGGCCAAGGGTTTCATTCGCCCCTCGACTTCTCCTGTAGGTGCTGGCTTCTTCTTCGTGGGGAAGAAGGATGGTGGTCTTAGGCCGTGCATTGATTATCGTAACCTGAATAAGGTCACCGTAAGGAACCAGTACCCACTTCCTTTGATTCCGGATCTTTTTAATCAGGTTCAGGGAGCCCAATGGTTTTCTAAGTTCGATCTACGGGGGGCATATAACCTTATCCGCATCAAAGAGGGGGATGAGTGGAAAACTGCGTTCAACACACCCGAGGGTCATTTCGAATACCTGGTCATGCCCTTTGGGTTGTGTAATGCCCCTGCTGTCTTCCAGAATTTTATTAATGAAATCCTGAGAGAGTACCTGGGTAATTTTCTTGTTGTGTACCTTGATGACATACTGGTGTTTTCCAAGGACTGGTCCTCCCACGTGGAGCATGTCAGGAAGGTGCTCCAGGTCCTTCGGGAGAATAATCTGTTTGCTAAGACTGAAAAATGTGTCTTTGGGGTACAGGAGATACCATTTTTAGGGCAAATCCTCACTCCTCATGAATTCCGCATGGACCCTGCCAAGGTTCAAGCTGTGGCGGAATGGGTCCAACCTGCCTCCCTTAAGGCGTTACAGTGTTTTTTAGGGTTCGCCAACTATTACAGGAGATTTATTGCCAACTTCTCGGTCGTCGCTAAGCCTCTTACGGACCTTACCCGCAAGGGTGCCGATGTCCTCCATTGGCCCCCTGAGGCCGTCCAGGCCTTTGAGACTCTCAAGAAGTGCTTTATCTCGGCCCCCGTGCTGATTCAGCCCAACCAAGAGGAGCCATTTATTGTGGAGGTTGACGCTTCCGAGGTGGGAGTGGGGGCCGTCTTGTCCCAGGGTACCAGCTCCCTCACCCATCTCCGCCCCTGTGCTTACTTCTCTAGGAAGTTTTCGCCCACGGAGAGTAACTATGATATTGGCAACCGCGAACTTCTAGCCATTAAATGGGCCTTTGAGGAGTGGCGGCACTTCCTGGAGGGGGCCAGACACCAGGTAACGGTCCTTACGGATCACAAGAATCTGGTTTTCCTAGAATCGGCCCGGAGGCTTAATCCTAGACAAGCTCGGTGGGCACTATTCTTTACCAGATTTAATTTCTTGGTTACCTATAGGGCTGGGTCCAAGAATATTAAGGCTGACGCTCTGTCACGTAGTTTCATGGCCAATCCTCCTTCCGAGAAGGTTCCTGCTTGTATTTTACCCCCTGGTATAATCGTCTCTGCCACGGATTCTGATTTAGCTTCTGATATCGCGGCTGATCAGGGTGCAGCTCCCGGGAACGTCCCTGGGGACAAACTGTTTGTTCCCCTGCAATACCGGCTGAGGGTACTCAGGGAAAACCATGACTCCGCTCTATCTGGTCATCCTGGCATCTTGGGCACCAAACACCTCATTACCAGAAACTATTGGTGGCCTGGGTTGCCTAAAGATGTTAGGGCTTACGTCGCCGCTTGTGAGGTTTGCGCTAGGTCCAAAACCCCTAGGTCCCGACCTGCGGGCCTACTACGTTCCTTGCCCATTCCCCAGAGACCTTGGACCCATATCTCCATGGATTTTATCACCGATTTGCCTCCATCTCAGGGCAAGTCGGTGGTGTGGGTGGTAGTCGACCGCTTCAGCAAGATGTGCCACTTTGTGCCCCTTAAGAAGCTACCTAACGCCAAGACGTTAGCTTCTTTGTTTGTGAAACACATCCTGCGTCTCCATGGGGCCCCAGTCAATATCGTTTCTGACAGAGGGGTACAATTTGTTTCCTTATTTTGGAGAGCTTTTTGTAAAAAGTTGGAGATTGATCTGTCCTTCTCCTCCGCCTTCCATCCCGAAACTAATGGCCAAACGGAAAGGACCAACCAATCCCTGGAACAATATTTAAGGTGCTTCATCTCTGACTGTCAATTCGATTGGGTCTCATTCCTTCCCCTTGCTGAATTTTCCCTGAATAACCGGGTCAGTAACTCGTCAGGGGTCTCCCCGTTTTTCTGTAATTTCAGGTTTAACCCAAGGTTCTCCTCCGTCTCCCCTGGTTGTTCCAATAATCCTGAGGTAGAGGAGGTTCATCGGGAACTGTGCACTGTCTGGGCCCAGGTTCAGAAGAACCTAGAGGCGTCCCAGAGCGCACAAAAGATTCAGGCGGATAGTAGACGTTCTGCTAACCCCCGGTTTGTCGTCGGGGATTTGGTCTGGTTGTCGTCCAGGAACTTGCGCCTTAAGGTCCCGTCCAGGAAGTTTGCTCCCCGATTTATTGGACCTTATAAGATCATTGAAGTCCTCAACCCTGTATCCTTCCGTCTGGAGCTCCCCCCATCCTTTCGCATACATGACGTCTTCCATGCCTCCCTCCTTAAACGCTGCTCCCCGTCCTGGTCCCCCTCGAGGATACCTCCTGTTCCCGTTCTCACCCCTGAGGGGGTGGAATTCGAGGTGGCCAAGATTATGGACAGTAGGATGGTCCAGGGCTCCCTCCAGTACCTGGTCCATTGGAGAGGATACGGGCCGGAGGAGAGGACTTGGGTACCTGCCCGTGATGTTCACGCTGGGGTATTGATCAGGAGGTTCCACCTCCTCTTCCCCACTAAACCGGGTCCCCTTAGTAAGGGTCCGGTGGCCCCTCATAAAAGGGGGAGTACTGTTAGGGATCTGCCAGGTACTTCATCTAGCTATACTCCTGGGATTAATCAATCCACACCTGAGGCCAGACCTGTTCGACTGACACCATCTCCCACCAACCAGGGTGGCAGGCTCAGGAGTGGGAGAGCCTATCGCGGCCTGGTCTGTCGGAGTTAGCTCCGCCCCCTGCCCTTTATTACCTGCCCTGTGCTCTGCCTCAGTGCTTGTAATTCTTTTGGATTCCTGGCCCCACTGCTGCTTGCTCCAGCCTGCTTCTGCCGTGCTTCTGCCTTGCTGCAGTTCTGCTTGACCTGCTTTGCTTTGCCCCTGGCTTGCTTCTGTCTCCGTGCCCGCTCGGGTGTACTCACTTCGTCCTGGTCCTGACTGTTCGTTCGCCGCCCCGTTTCCTCGTGGCGTTCCGTGGCTACTGCCCCTTCCCTTGCGTGTTCCCTGTTTGTCTTCCTGTGCACTTAGCCAGCGTAGGGACCGCCGCCCAGTTGTACCTCGTCGCCTAGGGCGGGTCGTTGCAAGTAGGCAGGGACAGGGCGGTGGGTAGATTAGGGCTCACTTTCCCTTCACCTCCTTCCTGCCATTACAATAACTTTACATTTATCTACATTAAACTTAATTTGCCAAGTGGACGCCCAAACACTTAGTTTGTTTAAATCTGCCTGCAATTCACAAACATCTTCCATAGTCTGAACTATATTGAAAGTGACTCCCCCAGTGTAGCTCCCCCTAGGACATATGATGCATGCAGGTTGTTGGTACCCAGATGCATAATTTTGCATTTATCTACATTAAACCTCATATGCCAAATGGAGGCCCAAACACTCAGTTTGTTTAAATCCGCTTGCAATTCACGAACATCTTCCATAGTCTGAACTATATTACATAGCTTGGTGTCATCTGCAAAAATAGAAATAGTGCTATTAATCCCTTCCTCTATATCATTAATAAATAAGTTGAATAATAGTGGTCCCAGCACTGAACCCTGGGGTACACCACTTATAACCGGGGACCATTCAGAGTAGGAATCATTGACCACAACTCTCTGGATACGGTCCTTGAGCCAATTCTCAATCCAGTTACAAACTCTACTATCTAAACCTATAGTCCTTAATTTACCCATTAGATGTCTATGGGGGACAGTGTCAAATGCCTTTACAAAGTCCAAAAACACTAAATCCACAGCGGCCCCTCTGTCTAGGCTTCTGCTCACCTCTTAATAAAAACAGATTAGGTTAGTTTGACAACTTCTGTCCTTAGTAAAACCGTGCTGGCTGTCACTTATAATACTATTTATTGTCACATAATCCTGTATATAGTCCCTCAATAGCCCCTCAAACATTTTCCCCACGATGGATGTTAAGCTTACTGGTCTATAATTACCCGGGGAAGACCTAGAGCCCTTTTTGAAAATAGGCACCACATTTGCGCTGCGCCAGTCCCTTGGCACTATACCAGTCACTAGAGAATCTCTAAATATTATGAAGAGGGGGACAGAAATAACTGAACTAAGCTCTTTAAGAATTCTAGGGTGTAACCCATCTGGTCCCGGGGCCTTGTGCACATTTATTTTATTTAATTTAGCTTGCACCATATCTACATTCATCCAATTCAGTATATCAACTGATATATTAACAGCACTGGCACCAGCTACATCAGCTGCTCTTTCTTCAGTTGTATACACAGAGCTAAAGAACCCATTTAGTAACTCTGCCTTCTGTTGATCCCCTGTGATCAACTCCCCATTACCATTATCTAGGGGTCCTACATGTTCAGACCTTGGCTTTTTTGCATTTATATGCTTGAAGAATATTTTGGGATTTGTTTTACTATCCTTGGCCCCCTGCCTTTCATTTTGTATTTTTGCTAATTTTATTACCTTTTTACAGATTTTATTAAGCTCTTATTATTTAAAAAGGCTGCAGATGTACCCTCAGATTTGTATTTTTCAAATGGCCTTTATTTGTCATGTATTGCCCTTTTTACAGAAGGTGTAAGCCATGTGGGGTTTAATTTTAGTCGTTTATACTTGTTACCTATAGTAATACATTCTGCACTATAATTACCAAAAGTAGATTTGAAAATCTCCCATTTATTATTTGTCCCATTATTTGACATTAGTTCTTCCCAGTCTATATCCTGAATTGCAGCCCTCATACTGGGGAAATTGGCTTTCTTAAAATTAAGTGTTTTTGCCCTCCCAGCCTGTGTTTGTTTTTTACAGTATAGGTAAAATGTAACTATATTGTGATCACTGTTAGCGAGATTTTCACGAACATTGACGTTCCCAACAAGATCTGCATTATTAGAAATGACCAGATCCAACAGAGCTTCACCTCTAGCTGGGTCTTCCACAAACTGGCCCATAAAATTTTCCTGCAACAGGTTGAGGAAATGTCTCCCCTTTGCAGTTGAAGCCGAACCATGACAACAATTAATATCCCGGTAATTAAAATCTCCCATTATCACTACTGTACCCGCCTGTGCAGCCCGCTCCATCTGTTTATATAACTGATCTTCCATCTCCTCAATTATATTGGGGGGGTCTATAGATTACACAAAACATAATTTTTTCAGTGTTTACCTCCCTTTCTAGTTCCACCCACAATGTTTCAACCTCCTCACAATCTTCACCCACTATTGTCTCTTTCACACTTCTCTTCATATCACTTCTCACATAAAGACATACACCACCGCCTTCATATCACTTCTCACATACAGACGTACACCACCACCTTCATATAACTTCTCACATACAGACATACACCACCACCTTCATATCACTTCTCACATACAGACATACAGTATCGCCTTCATATCACTTCTCACATACAGACATACACCACCACCTTCATATCACTTCTCACATACAGACATACACCGCCACCTTCATATCACTTATCACATACAGACATACACCACCACCTTCATATAACTTCTCCCATACAGACATACACCACCACCACCATCATATCACTTCTCACATACACACATACACCACCACCTTCATATTACTTATCACATACACACATACACCACCTTCATATCACTTCTCACATACAGACATACACCACCACCTTCATATCACTTCTCACATACAGACATACATACATACATACATACATACATCACCACCTTCATATCACTTCTCAGATACAGACATACATCACCACCTTCATATCACTTCTTGCATACATACATACATACATACATACATGCATACATACATCACCACCTTCATATCACTTCTCCCATACATACATACACCACCACCTTCATATTACTTCTCACATACAGACATACCCCACCACCTTCATATCACTTCTCACATACAGATATAAATCACCTTCATATCACTTCTCACATACAGACATACACCACCGCCTTCATATCACTTCTCACATACAGACATACATCACCTTCATATCACTTCTCACATACAGACATACATCACCTTAATATCACTTCTCACATACAGACATACACCACCTTCATATCACTTCTCACATACATACATCACCATCTTCATATCACTTCTTGCATACATACATACATACATACATACATACATACATCACCACCTTCATATCACTTCTCACATACAGACATACACCACCTTCATATCACTTCTCAGATAGATAGATACATACATACATCACCATTTTCATATCACTTCTGACACATACAGGCATACACCAGCACCTTCATATCACTTCTCACAAACAGACATACACCAACGCCTTCATATCAATTTTCACATACAGACATACACCGCCACCTTCATATCACTTCTCACATGCAGACATACACCGCCACCTTAATATCACTTATCACGTACAGACATACACCACCACCTTCATATAACTTCTCCCTTACAGACATACACCACCACCATCATATCACTTCTCACATACAGACATACACCGCCACCTTCATATCACTTCAAACATACAGATATACACCACCGCCTTCATATCACTTCTCAAATACAGACATACATCACCTTCATATCACTTCTCACATACAGACATACATCACCTTCATATCACTTTTCACATACATAAATACATCACCACCTTCATATCACTTCTCCCATACAGACATACACCACTGCCTTCATATCACTTCTCACATACATACATACATCACCACCTTCATATCACTTCTCGCATACATACATACATACATACATACATCACCACCTTCATATCACTTCTCCCATACATACATACACCACCACCTTCATATCACTTCTCACATACAGACATATCCCACCACCTTCATATCACTTCTCACATACAGATATACATCACCTTCATATCACTTCTCACATACAGACATACATCACCTTAATATCACTTCTCACATACAGACATACACCACCTTCATATCACTTCTCACATACAGACATACACCACCATCTTCATATCACTTCTCACATACAGACATACATCACCACCTTCATATCACTTCTAGCATACATACATACATACATACATCACCACCTTCATATCACTTCTCCCATACAGACATTCATCACCACCTTCATATCACTTCTCAGATAGATACATACATACATACATCACCATTTTCATATCACTTCTGACATACATACATACACTACCGTTCAAAAGTTTGGGGTCACCCAGAAAATTTTGTGTTTTCCATGAAAACTCACACTTATATTTATCAAATGAGTTGCAAAATGACTAGAAAATATAGTCAAGACATTGACAAGGTTAGAAATAATGATTTTTATTTGAAATAATAATTTTCTCCTTCAAACTTTGCTTTCGTCAAAGAATGCTCCATTTGTAGCAATTACAGCATTGCAGACCTTTGGCATTCTAGCTGTTAATTTGCTGAGGTAATCGGGATAAATTTGACCCCATGCTTCCAGAAGCCCCTCCCACAAGTTGGATTGGCTTGATGTGCACTTCTTGCGTACCATACGGTCAAGCTGCTCCCACAACAGCTCTATGGGGGTTGAGATCTGGTGACTGCGCTGGCCACTCCATTACAGATAGAATACCAGCTGCCTGCTTCTTTCCTAAATAGTTCTTGCATAATTTGGAGGTGTGCTTTGGGTCATTGTCCTGTTGTAGGATGAAATTGGCTCCAATCAAGCGCTGTCCACAGGGTATGGCATGGCGTTGCAAAATGGAGTGATAGCCTTCCTTATTCAAAATCCCTTTTACCTTGTACAAATCTCCCACTTTACCAGCACCAAAGCAACCCCAGACCATCACATTACTTCCACCATGCTTGACAGATGGCGTCAGGCACTCTTCCAGCATCTTTTCAGTTGTTCTGCGTCTCACAAATGTTCTTCTGTGTGATCCAAACACCTCAAACTTTGATTCGTCTGTCCATAACACTTTTTTCCAATCTTCCTCTGTCCAATGTCTGTGTGTTTTTGCCCATATTAATATTTTCCTTTTATTAGCCAGTCTCAGATATGGCTTTTTCTTTGCAACTCTGCCCTGAAGGCCAGCATCCTGGAGTCGCCTCTTCACTGTAGACGTTGACACTGGCGTTTTGCGGGTACTATTTAAAGAAGCTGCCAGTTGAGGACGTGTGAGACGTCTATTTCTCAAACTAGAGACTCTAATGTACTTGTCTTGTTGCTCAGTTGTGCAGCGGGGCATCCCACTTCTCTTTCTACTCTGGTTAGAGCCTGTTTGTGCTGTCCTCTGAAGGGAGTAGTACACACCGTTGTAGGAAATCTTCAGTTTCTTGCCAATTTCTCGCATGGAATAGCCTTCATTTCTAAGAACAAGAATAGACTGTCGAGTTTCACATGAAAGCTCTGTTTTTCTAGCCATTTTGAGAGTTTAATCGAACCCACGAATGTAATGCTCCAGATTCTCAACTAGCTCAAAGGAAGGTCAGTTTTATAGCTCCTCTAAACAGCAAAACTGTTTACAGCGGTGCTAACATAATTGCACAAGGGTTTTGAAGTGTTTTCTAATCATCCATTAGCCTTCTAACACAATTAGCAAACACAATGTACCATTAGAACACTGGAGTGATGGTTGCTGGAAATGGGCCTCTATACACCTATGTAGATATTGCATTAAAAACCAGACGTTTGCAGATAGAATAGTCATTTAGCACATTAACAATGTATAGAGTGTATTTCTGATTAATTTAATGTTATCTTCATTGAAAAAAACTGTGCTTTTCTTTCAAAAATAAGGAAATTTCGAAGTGACCCTAAACTTTTGAACGGTAGTGTACATACATCACCACCTTCATATCACTTCTCGCATACATACATACATACATACATCACCACCTTCATATCACTTCTCCCATACAGACATACATCACCACCTTGATATCACTTCTCACATACAGACATACACCACCGCCTTCATATCACTTCTCACATACAGACATACATCACCCTCATTTCACTTCTCACATACAGACATACAACACCGCCTTTCCTATTTGTCCTGTCTTTCCGAAAAAGTGTAAAACCCTGTAGATTTACAGCCCAGTCATGAGAAGATTCTAGCCATGTTTCAGCAACACCAACTATATCAATATTTTCTTCCAGTATCAAGGCCTCCAGCTCCCCCATTTTGCTTGCTAGACTTCTGGCATTTGTGAACATACACCTTAACTTGCCTTTCACTTTTATTATCAGAAATGTGATTATTTGACATTAATTTGGCATTTTTATTTTCACTGCTTATCCTGTTGTCTAGTCCTCTCCCCACAGTCTGTTTCTCCCCCCCACCAATATAGTCTAACCCCTCTGTAACCTGACTACCCCTTTATTTTCTACATTGACGTCCCTCCTCAGCCCTAGTTTAAATACTCTTCCACCCCAGCTAGAATTCTCTCCCTATGGGATGTTTGATTTTATGTAGCTATTTTGAAATGTTTAGTCATTTTTGGAATGGGTAGTCCATTTTGAGGCTGGTTATTCTTCCGTCATTCATTATCTAGATGATTTTCTTTTTGTTGGTCCTAAAGTTTCTGAGTTGGGTGGTTACTTATTGAAGGTTTTTCGTAACATGATGACCCGCTTCGGTGTGCCGATCACGGAGGAGAAAACAGAAGGCCCGTCCACGGTTCTGTCTTTTTTGGGTATTGAAACAGATACAAATCTCATGGTCTTTTGTTTGTCTGATGACAAATTAGCTTTTTTGGTGTCTCGGATTGACCAGGTGGCCGGATCGAAGAAGGTGATTGTAATGATGGGGGTAGGGAAACGGACAAGTGAGCCCTAATCTACCCACCACTCTGTCCCTGCCTACATGCAACGACCCGCCCTAGGCGACGGGGTACAACTGGGCGCCGGTCCCTACGCTCAGTAAGTGCACGAGACAAACAGACAAGGGAACACAAAGCTAAGGGAAATGGGGCAGTTGCCCACGGCAACACCGTGAGCAACAAGAGTGGTGAACGAGCCGAGTCAAACCAGGAGTGCACGAGGTACCAAACGCAGAGCAGGAGAGTAGTCAGTAAGCCGGGGTCAGTATGGAACAGGATCAAATAGTCAGAAGCTGTAGCTGGGCCAGGAAACCACACAAGAAGAATCACAAGCAAAGGAGGAAGAGGAAAGGCAGGTATAAATAGACAGAGGGCGGGAGCTAGCTCCGTCGGGCCAGGCTGCGATAGGCTCTCCCACTCCTAAGCCTGCCATCCTGAGTGGTGGAAGATGGAGTCAGTCTCATAGACATAGACTCAGGTGCAGACTGATTACCTATGGGCGTATCCACAGAAGTTGTGCCTGGCAGATCCTTTACAGTGATGTTGCGACAGTTACAATCATTGCTTGGTTTGTTAGTGTTTGCCTGCCGCATTATGCGCATGTGCCGTGTTTTTTCAAGGCGATTGTCGCTGGCGACCAGGGTAGCGAAACGACCGGTGCACTTTATCCGGGTGATAGCAAGCATGCGTAAGGACCTGTTTGTGTGACAGTATTTTTTAGCTTCCTTTAATGGTCGGGCGGTTTGTCAGGAAATGGAAGCTTCTGATGTGGAGTTGCAGTTATTCACAGATGCGGCTGGGGGTGATGGTTTTGGTGCAATATTGGGTCGCAGCTGGTGCAGGTCTCCCTGGCCGGCTACTTGGTTTACACTTGGATTGACTAAAAATTCGACCTTACTGGAACTTTTTCCTATTATTGTTGCAGTTGACCTGTGGGGTCACGAGATGGCTAATAAGAGAATACGCTTTTGGACAGATAATATGTCGGTAGCGCATGCCGTGAATGGCTTGTCGTCCAGTTCATTGCCGGCGTTAGCTTTGTTGCGTTATTTGGTTTTGAGGTGTTTGCATTTTAATGTGTAGTTTCATGCGAAACATGTTCTGAGAGTTTGCAATAAGGTGGCTGGTGCTTTGTCTCATTCACAGATGTTGGTGTTCCGGGAATTTCATCCGCGGGTGTTTTGCAGTGTTTGCGGGTGTTTCCCATCACTTATGGGAGATAGTAGAAGCCAACGTCTGAAGCTTTTAATGTGATCTGTTATCCCAGCTGAAAGAGCCACTGTTAGGCCTCATGCACACGGCCGTGCCCGTAATCACGGCCCGCGATTGTGAGCATGGCCGCGGAACACATTTTACACAGTATGGGAGCACGGCGTGTAAAATGCAAAAGATAGAACATGTTCTATCTTTTGTGGTACAGTTCTACGGCACTGACAACTATCCGTAGCTATACGGAAAGGTGTCCGCGGCCAATAGAACCAAACGGGTCCGTAATTGCGGTCCGCAATTACGGAGATTTTTTACTGTCGTGTGCATGGGGCCTAAGGCATGGCTTTTGTGGTTGCAAGTTGCATATAATAAATTCCCTTTGAATAACAACCGGCATTTGGATTGTCACTTTGGACTTCATGGTCCACTTGCGGTGAATCGACAATAGTGCTGCTACTGTTTGTAAATATTTGGCTGGAGTTGCGTTCATGTTAAAGTTATGGGGAGTCACAGATGTGACCAGGAGTTTTGTAGTAAGGCAGGCACTTAAAGGTTGGAAAAAAAGGTCACCAGGGATATGAGACGTCCGGTCTCGTTTGTTGTCAGAATTTTTTTTATCGGTGGTGGTAAGTGTTTGCAGTGATGCATATGAAGACTCCCTGTTTTGTGCGGCTTTTTCGTTTTTTTCAGCACTGCGCATTAGCAAAGTGGTGGCGCCTAGTGCCAGCAGGCCCGGGGGCCTTTTATTTTCGGATATAGTGGTAGGTATAGATTTCTTGAGGGTTTGCGTGCGTAAATCAAAAACAGATCAAACAGGAATGGGTTCTTGGTTGTGTATTGGGAAGATCGGGGGACACTGCCCTGTTGCTTTAGTTACGGAGTTTGTTAATCTGCGAGCTACGGAGCCGCAATTCTTACTGAATGCGAATGTTGCACCGCTTGTGTTTTCAGTTTAACGCTGTTTTTAAATCATGTTTACGGCATTTGGCTTTGCCAGCACAGGATTTCAGTACTCATTCTTTTAGAATCGGGGCTGCTACCGCGGTGAACGCCCTAGAGATAATGCGATCATGCGTCTAGGTAGATAGAGTTCTGTTCGTTTTAAATCCTATGTTCCTCCTGATTTGGTCGTTAATAAATGCTAAATGTTATACAGTTTGTCATGTCACTTAACGGTGTTGTGGTCCTTCTGCGGCAGGTGCCAACAGGCCTCAGATTTGGATAATAGGTCTTTCGTATGTACATTGGGCAGCGATTAAAGCCACTGGGCAGTAAAATGGGCCTGGCGCAGGCGGATGTGCGATGGCATGGGTTCAGGGGATTACGGTGGGTACAATTGCTGCCGAAGATTGTGTCACTCAGCAGGAACACTACGGCCCCCATTGCTCTCATAATAGATGCAGGGGGGGATGACGACGATACTGGTCAGGTAAAGTTGGCCCACCTGCTGTCACTGATCCGGACAGATATTGTTTCAGGCAGTTCAAGGTGCGTGATAGTTTGGTCTGAGATTGTGGCTAGGACAGTGTGGCGTGGGGCCAGGGATATGACCGTGTTGGAGAGAGTGCGTACATTGCTGAACATATGCATATCACGCGATCATTGGGCGGAATCGGGCTGCGCCATCATTTCTTGGAAAGGAACAATGTGGACCTGTTGGCCCCTGTCCGAGTACATCTAAACGATATCGGGATGGCCATATTCTTGCTGGATTTGCTCGACGGGACCGAGCGTGGTTTGGCGCTTCTGAGTGGGGATGGTCGGGGGACCTATTAGGTATATAGGTCTCCCTCCTTGGCGTGGGGTTTTATGGCAATGAAGGCAAGACAGCACCCTACATGCCAGCAGTTCTTTGCCTAACAGGTCTGGAAGAAAGGAGAAAATGGATAAGCCTTCAAGCTAGTTTTAAAAAAATTCTAAACTCCCTCCCTTAAAACTACATCACTCAACTGAATACCCCCCTGTACCCATCTAGAGGGACTAACTCCCCCACCCAAAAAGCAGCATAAAAGGCCCAAGAAAATGAAAGTCTAAATAAAATCCACTCAAACCGAATGTGATACCCCATCCAACTGACAAAAAAAGCCTTCCAACATTGTAAACGATACAGGCCTCCACTTGCCCTGCCCTACTAAACCCTTCTGAAAACATTAAATCGCCTTTTTAATCAAAAAATGTTTCATAACATCAACACTCACAACCAGTGTAACCCCTTCAGGACACAGACATTTGATTTGTTTTTTCCCCACCACACCTTCCAAAAGCCATAACCGTTTTTTTTTCCCATCAATGTAGCCATAGGTGGGCTTTTTTTTTGTGGGACAAGTTGTAGTTTAACAGGGCCATGTTTTACCAGATAGTGTATTGGGAAAATGGAGGTTAAAAAAAAAAAAAGGGGGGGGGGGGGTAGGTTTGAACTTCTTATAGATCTGATTTCATTAGTCCCCCTGGGGAACTTGAACCAGCAATTGTTAGATCACTGGTACAACATGCTGCAATACTAATGTATTGCGGTATATTGTCATTTTTACAGGCTCCTGTTAAACCATACCAGAAACACTACTTAACAGGTGATTAAGAAAGGCAGCCCAGGGGGGGGGGGGGCCTTCATTAGGCCACTGGGTTGCCATGACAACCATTGGCACCCCTTGATCACTTTGCTGGGGGTGCTGATCAGCTATCAGATGGGGCACCCCCCTGTTTGGTATCTTGTAGCTCTTCTACTCCCATAGTTCTAACTGCACTAAAGAGTTCCTGCATATTATTACTTGGAAAACAATATTTTTCTTTTTTTGGAGAGCAGAAGGTCCCAGTAATTCCCTATCCTCAAAGATATTACACTGAGGAGGGATACAGGGGAGGGGTTATTTAACCTCATGTTTCCTGTACACATGACTTATGTATATAAAGGGACCTGACAGTCAGTTGTACTGAAGGATGTATGACTACTACCAGACCACGTGAGACTAAAGGAAACCCATACAACTCAGTATTCTTACTTTGATGCTATAGTTAGTCACAAGACCAAGAATGCGACCAATGTTTATTATATGGATTTATTTCTGGACTATTGGTGAGAATCTTAAGAAACCATTTTCCAACCATAGTAAGCGCAACAGCAACAACTACTGAACTGATGGACCCGATGGCCACCAGCACCCACAGCTGTAGAGGTTCATGCCCTGCTGTCATTCTGGAAGTTTGGACATTTCCGGCTTCAGGGATGTGGTCAGGCTTGTCTCCAGTCACTAGAAGAGGACCCAGTGTGGCCAGGCCATGTTTCTCTACAGGAGAACCTGGTGGAAGAAAATTCTGAAGTATTAATTGAACTGCAGATGTAAAATGACACTTCAGTCTAAGGTAAACTAAGTAGCGAATAAGACCAGATACTACTCTGAACTAAGAACTACACATTATTCTCCAAAAAAGTGTGTCTAAAACTATTGGCACTGGAGACCTCATACAACCCCACCATCTACTAACCTACCTAAACCAGAGGTCTCCATCTCAGTGTGTGGCACTACCATAACCCCTAGGCAGCACGCCCGCTGTCTCAGGGTTATTTTTGATCTCTTTTACTCCTCACACTCAATCACTTTCACCTCAAACACATCTCCAGAATCCGCCCTTTTCTTACAGAGGAAGCAGCCAAATCTTTAATTGTTGCTCTGATTCACCTTCGTCTTGACTATTGTAACTCATTACTAGTCAGTCTTCCCCTCACTAAAGTCTCCCCTCTCCAATCTATCCTCAATGCAGCAGCCAGGCTCATCTTTATGACCAACCGCTACACCAACGCCTCTAATCTGTGCCAGTCACTGCACTGGTTGCCCATCCCCTTCCGAATAAAATTCAATCTTATCACTCTCACCCACAAAGCTCTCCACAGTGCTGCACCTCCTTACATCTCCTCCCTCATCTCTGTCTACCACCCTACTCGGGCTCTACGTTCTGCCAACGACCATAAATTAAAATCCTCCATAATCTGAACCTCCCACTCCTGTCTCCAGGATTTCTCTTGTGCTGCACCCGTCCTCTGGCATGCACTACCCCAGACAATCACATTAATTCCCAAAAGCCAGAGTTTAAACGTGCCCTGAAAACACTTTTTTTTTTTTTTGACAGGCCTATAACATTCCCTAATCTGACTCCTTTCCATGGCCCCCATTTTAGGTTAGTCATCAGAATAAGATTCCCTCACACTCCTCTTCATGTCCGTCATACACGGCTACTGGCAGGTGACCAGCTCATGCAGCTTTGTGTACCACCCCATGTGTATTAAAAAAAAAAAAAAAAAGCTGGACCATTGTACTTAAACACTTTTAGACTTTGTGGCTCCCCTATTTCCTCATAGATTGCAAGCTCTTGTGATCAGGGTCCTCATTTGAATTGCAAATGAACTTTGTAATGTCTCATATTGTCGGTTCATCTTCCCTCTAAATTGTAAAGTGCTGCGTAATATGTTGGAGCTATACAAGATTATTATTATTATTCCCAACTTTGAAAAACAGACTTCTGTTCGTGACCTCACCTATAGGTGAATTCGAAATTGTACTTCATGGGAACACAAGCTACAGTCCCCCTTGCTTTCCATGGCAAGATTCTCGTTAATTAATGAAGCCAAAATTAAGGTTGACCAAACAAATATCCCCTAACGTACTTGGTAACACAATCTATAGCATGGAGTCTTTCCAGAACACATCTTCAATGTATCCAGAAAGGAAATCTAGATGTGTTCTGGCTTCCAAGACTAAAACTCACCAACATCTCTCTTCCCAAGTCCCCTGGGTCTTCCAAGTGGGGAGCCCCATGTCATTCTCTGGCCTGTAGTAGTAGCACAGTTCCTGGTGGTGCAGCACTGGCAGATCCCACTTGATCCTTCCACAGGTGACCAACTAGAAGACATTGCGATTTAACAAAGCGGTCCAACCATTGAAGAACATAGGATTGTTATCCAAACATCTAGGATTGTAAAGCATTTTTAACCAAGACATTCACCCATTTGTATGTGGTCTCACCTGCTGGTAGCCTTGTTGTAGGAGCAGGCCTTGTTCACCGGATCAGGGGTCTGGTTGATGTCAGCTGCTCTCAGAGAACATGTGATATAGATCTAGGACAACACATTTACAGTTCAAGTCTTACTGATGAATGCAAAGAAATCCTTCACAACTTTAAGTCCACTTCTATGCAATAGTTGAGAACTTTAATAAAATCACAAGCTGTAGCCTACACAAGGTATTCATGTTAGTGCAGCCATGCTCTTGGATCATCTTTTGAGTTCATATATACATGAGCCATCATGTTACTCAGTTGGGACCTTCATGGTTATACAACACCCACCAATGTTACAACATGTCCCATTAGTGATTGTCGGAAAATAAACTTCTCTAATACTCACTGTAGAGAGATCACTGTCAGTGAACATGAAGGCATCAACCATGAAGCGGAGCTTGTTGGCTTGGGGTCTTTGCGAAAAGGCCGAGGAGGAATCTTCTTGCATACCATCCATCAAGCAACTATAGGACAGATTAATTTCAGTGAAGATGCCCTTGGATTAACAGTGCAACGTGGAAGGAAGAAACTCACCCATTATAAGAAACTATATCATAATGAGGATTGGAGGTCACATCTGGGGTAATGGTGGCCACACAGCTGTCAACAAACAGGATCATCGGGACATGGTTCTGAGTGTCCAAAAAGGCCTCAATGTAGAACATGTCACCAAGCTGGAAGACCAGTGATGACCTAGGAGCACTCCAGTCCTCTGTGGATGCAGTTTCATGTTATTAGCCTAGAACAAGAGACTCTGCCCCACTACTGGAAAGCTTCTTACCATTCATTAGCTGCAAGGAGAAGACCAGCCTCTCTTCTGTGGTCACCGTGGTGCTAAAGGGAACCCAAGTCGGCTTGATCGCTTTGCTGCTCACATTACCATGCCTAGAAAGTTTGAAAAATTCATAAGAATCAGGGTCTTACAGTCAGCCACATTCAAGGAGACAAGAAGGTACCATCATGTAAACCAGAAACATGTTAAACCCTAGACTATGTTAGCTTTTTTTACTGCATCGTAATGCAGCCCCCCCCCCATACCACTTGTATATTAACACTATCGACAAACATAGAAGTAAATCTGCCCCTAAATCTTATCCTAGATACTCTCCACATAAGAACTTACAAAAGGCCTCAAGAAGAAAGCTAAAATAAACCAACACACTGGATTTAATGTAGTCTAGGGTATTCCATGGACAGTTGACTTACTCTGGTAAGGTAGAGGATTAAGGGTATGTTCACACGGCCAAATCTCAGACGTATACGAGGCGTATTATGCCTCGTTTTACATCTGAAAATAGGGCTACAATATGTCAGCAAACATCTGCCCATTCATTTGAATGGGTTTGCCGACGTACTGTGCAGACGACCTGTTATTTACGCGTCGTCGTTTGACA
This sequence comes from Rhinoderma darwinii, assembly GCF_050947455.1. Lineage (NCBI taxonomy): Eukaryota > Metazoa > Chordata > Amphibia > Anura > Rhinodermatidae > Rhinoderma > Rhinoderma darwinii. The sequence goes on from NC_134689.1 coordinate 420,169,381, forward strand.
GCTGTCAAACGACGACGCGTAAAAATACAGCCTCGTCAAAAGAAGTGCAGGACACTTCTTTGGACGTTTTTGGAGCTGTTTTCTCAGACTCCAATGAAAACAGCTCCAAAAACGGACGTAAAAAACGCCGCGAAAAACGCCGCGAAAAATTCGAGTTGGTAAAAAAACGTCTGAAAAACAGGGTCTGTTTCCCCATGAAAACAGCTCTGGATTTTCAGACGTTTTTGTTGACTACGTGTGAACATACCCTAACACTAAATGTAACTTCACCACTTGTCTATAGGCAGATCTTCTGGACATGACCACTATATCATTGCCATAGACTCACCGTGGGTAGTAACACTGGATGGGAACCCAAGCAGAGTTGAACCTGGTGATGGGCACATTGCTGGAGGAAGTGGGGGTGTAGCGCAGGCTGATCGTGTAGATAAGCCAGTCTGGAGTCATCTGTGGAAAATTCTCATTGAGATTAGTCTCCTAGTTCATAAAGCTTTTATCATTCTAAAATTCTAGGCATTGAGTAAACTTTACAACGACCAATCAATACAAAGCCTCCGATACGATGGTTAATTTAATATTGAACTCTATTTACAAATACTCAAATATTTTTGGCACTACTACCAGGATATAAAACACGCCCCCCCTCCCCCCACACACACAGTATAGTGATTTCCACAACTAAAGTGTTTGGATAAATGCATATTTATCTTCTAGTCTGAACATAAAACCACCAAAAGCCCACACAATAGAAGTCAGCTGTCATTTATTTTATAACCGAACCCATCCCCTCATTGACAGGAGACATATGTATCATTAAGAATGAGAGGTTCACAGAGAGATTATATATATATATATATATATATATATATATATATATATATATATATATGAGTTACTTGGTATGTGGTCACCCAAACATCTTCCATCTGCTGGTCAGTCAACCGTGAATAAAGTAAAAAATGCTAATGCAGACCTAGTTGCTACTGATAAACATGAACAGAAACAGGACAGTCACGAGAACTAGGAAAATAACCACCATATGGATTCACACTGTGGAATCCGGAAGTGGAAGTCAACTGCCTTAGTATTCTGGTTATAAGATCCTGTCTGTTCAGAAGGCTAGTTCTTGTATTTCTTACCCAAGGATAAAGACAACCAACAATTCAGGCACTTACCTCCAAATTGCTTCCACATTCTTGAAGGCCATTTTCAAAGATAAGAGTAGTATCGGAGCTCTGACGTCCAGCTCTGCAGGGCTGGGATCCTAGGGTCAGGTCTGAGGGCTTCACCAGCTTTCCATTCCCATAGAAGTCTCTGGTCACCATCACCACCAGTCTGTCCTCACCACACTGCACACTGATAGGGGAGTTTGGAGACTGTGTAAGCTGTCGTGGCTGAAGTTCACCAATATACCTGGAGCCCCATCCAGTCTGAGCTGAAGACCAAGGATTTCCTCTAGGAGAACCCACTCTAGACACAGGTTGTCCAAGTCCTCTAGAAGATCCCCATCCAGGCTGATAATTCCTCCACCTAGGGTCTAACCAAGGAACTGCAAAAGCCTGGTCCACAGAGAAGAACCACTAACAGCCAACTCCACCTGACCCACAGCGCCATCCTGACTGCAGAACAAGTAACACAAGGAGAGAGTGGAGGAAGCAGAACTTTATACTCCACCCATCACATAGTCATACCTTCACATGGAGCAGAACTTTATACTCCACCCATCACATAGTCACACCTTCACATGGAGCAGAACTTTATACTCCACCCATCACATAGTCACACCTTCACATGGAGTAGAACTTTATACTCCACCCATCACATAGTCATACCTTCACATGGAGCAGAACTTTATACTCCACCCATCACATAGTCATACCTTCACATGGAGCAGAACTTTATACTCCATCCATCATATAGTCACACCTTCACATGGAGCAGAACTTTATACTCCACCCATCACATAGTCATACCTTCACATGGAGCAGAACTTTATACTCCACCCATCACATAGTCATACCTTCACATGGAGCAGAACTTTATACTCCACCCATCACATAGTCACACCTTCACATGGAGCAGAACTTTAGGGTATGTGCACACACACTAATTCCGTCCGTAATTGACGGACATATTTCGGCCGCAAGTACCGGACCGAACACAGTGCAGGGAGCCGGGCTCCTAGCATCATAGTTATATACGATGCTAGGAGTCCCTGCCTCTCTGCAGGACAACTGTCCCGTACTGTAGTCATGTTTTCAGTACGGGACAGTAGTTCCACGGAGAGGCAGGGACTCCTAGCATCGTACATAAGTATGATGCTAGGAGCCCGGCTCCCTGCACTGTGTTCGGTCCACTACTTGCGGCCGAAATACGTCCGTCGTTTACGGCCGTAATTAGTGTGTGTGCACATACCCTTATACTCCACCCATCACATAGTCATACTTTCACATGGAGCAGAACTTTATACTCCACCCATCACATAGTCACACCTTCACATGGAGCAGAACTTTATACTCCACCCATCACATAGTCATACTTTCACATGGAGCAGAACTTTATACTCCACCCATCACATTTGTGGTCTTCAGACGTTCACTATTGGCGGAGTTGTGTTTTCTAAGTTTCTTTGAGGGTGAATTTACATGAGACGTTTTTGTCTGCGCTGTTAGGGTATGTGCACACACACTAATTACGTCCGTAATTTACGGACGTATTTCGGCCGCAAGTAGTGGACTGAACACAGTGCAGGGAGCCGGGCTCCTAGCATCATACTTATGTACGACGCTAGGAGTCCCTGCCTCTCCGTGGAACTACTGTCCCGTACTGAAAACATAATTACAGTACGGGACAGTTGTCCGGCAGCGAGGCAGGGACTCCTAGCGTCGTACATAAGTATGATGCTAGGAGCCCGGCTCCCTGCACTGAGTTCGGTCCGGAACTTGCGGCCGAAATACGTCCGTAAATTACGGACGTAATTAGTGTGTGTGGGTATGTTCACATGCTTAACAAAGAACGGCTGAAAATACGGATTTTTATGCTTTTTTACAGCCGTTTTTGGAGCTGTCAATAAAAAATGGCTCCAAAAACGGTTAAAGAAGTGACATGCACTTCTTTTTATAAGGCGTTTTTTACGCGGCCGTTTTTAAAAACGGCCGCTTAAAAAACGCCCTGTAGGCACCGAGAGCCGTTTTTCCCTGTAAAATCAATGGGCTGATGTTTGGAGGCGTTCAGTCCCCGCATTTTTAGCCTATTTCGGGGCGTTTACGGCCAGAAAAACGGCTGAAAATAGCCCGTTTGAACATACCCTTAAAACTGCATCAAAAATTGCGGTTTTCGTCTGTGCAGTTTCTACAGATGCACTTGTAAAAACAGCACAGGTGAGAATCGCCGCAATTCCACGTGTTTGTGTCTTTTTTTTGGGGGCGGTTTTTACTGCAAGGCTAAAAATGTCTCATGTGCATGCACTCTACATATTTGCTCAAAAAAGTGTAAACATTCAGGGAGGATTCACACGAGCGTGTGCGTTTTGCGCGCACAAAAAACATGGCATTTTGCGAGCGCAAAAGGCACTTTACAGCTCCGTGTGTCAGCCCCGTATGATGCGCGGCTGCGTGATTTTCGCGCAGCCGCCATCATTATGACACTCTGTTTGTATGTTTGTAGCACGTGGTGCTTTTCTGTTTTCATTTATAGTTTTTACTGCTGTTGCGCGAATCACGCGCTTCCCACGGCTTTCCGTGTGGTGCGCGTGATTTTCACGCACCCATTGACTTCATTGGGTACGTGATGCGCGAACAACGCACAAATATAGGACATGTTGTGCGTTTCACTCAGCGGACTCACCCTGCGTGAAAATCACGGACTGTCTGCACGGCCCCATAGACTAACATAGGTCCGTACGACGTTCGTGTAAATCCTCCCTCAGTCCACATCGTAGAGTTTTGTGAGGGCGGATGAAGTCTTTTGTCTACAAACTGTTTTACATGACACGTTTTTGGCCATGCGGTAAAAAAACGCATAAAAAAATTCCAGAAAACACAGACACTGTTATACCTCGAACAGCCACGGTTTGCGATGCATTTTTCGCCATTATAGATTTTACAGGGAAAACTTGTAAAATAATTGCGCTTCATCTGTAAATTCATGGTTTTTACTGCGCGGCCAAAAGCATCTCACGTAAATACACCCTAAAGACTTGTGAGCGTAGCTTTTTTTACACTAATTTTGAGGCATTTTCTGCTTTGGCATCAGCGTAAAAGAAAAACAGCCCAAATCTGCCTCTCATTCATTTCATCGGGGACCAGAGGCGGTTTTGTTATCAGGATACAAAAGAGCGTCCTGCCCTATGATGGAGCGGATTCCGCTTTCATTTAAACCAATTGGAGGCCAAAAAAATTGCTCCATGCGATTGCGACACTTTTTTTACGCTTTTTTTGTTAAAAAAATGTTAACAAATTTTACAGATGAATAAAGTCCCCCCCCCCAAAAAAAAAACAAAAAACGCCTGAAGGCTTGACCAAAAACTCAGTGTGAACTTATTAGGGTATGTTTACATAAGTCGCTTTCTGAGGCAGTTTTGACAGAAATAGCGCGGTTTTGCCGCGAGTGCGCCATAAAGCGCCACAAAAAAATGACTCAAGTAGGGTGCGTATAGAAGAGATCTTTCAGCGAGAAACGCATCAAAAATCGCGGTAAAACCGCTTGTGCTCTCAGCTAAATGCCCCTGTAAGCATACCCTAAGGCCAGGATCACACACACCATTTTGATGTAGTAAAAAACGCATCAGAAATCATGGCGAAAAATGAATAAAGGTTTTACCTTGAAGTGCCACGGTGTCCGCCAGTGCGGTTTTTACAGAGGAAACAATTTTTTTTCATGTTTCTCCTATGAAAACGGCTAAGGCGAAAATTGCGGCAATTCTCGGTAAGGCCAGGATCACACATGCAGTTTCTGTAAGGGTATGTTCACACGGCCTATTTACGGACGTAATTCAGGCGTTTCAACACCCGAATTACGTCCGAAATTACGGCTTGAATGCGTTGACAAACATCTGCCCATTGAAAGCAATGGGCTGACGTTTGTCTGTGCACACGAGGGGTATATTTACGCGTCGCTGTCAAAAGACGGCGCGTAAATAGACGCCCGCGCCAAAGAAGTGTCATGTCACTTCTTCAGATGTAAATGGAGCCGTTTTCCATGGACTCCATGGAAAACCAGATCCAGTTACGTCCGTAATGGACGCGGCGTTCAAGCGCCTGCACATGCTGTTACGGCTGAAATGATGGGGCTTTTTTTCTCCTGGAAACAGCCCCGTAATTTCGGCCGTTACGGACGCTGCCGTGTGAATGTACCCTAACAGTTTTTTAGTCATAGCCAGAAGTGGATCCAAAAGGAAGGAAAGGTGTAAAGAAAAGACTTCATTCTCACAACTCGTCTTTTGTGTCCACTCCTGTGTTTTGCTAAAAAAAAACTGTTCCAAAAACTGCATACAAAATGTGTGTGTGATGCTGGCCTAAAAACTGCGTGTGTCTTTTGCTGCAATATTTTCTTATGCATTTTTTACTGTACAGCCAAAAATAATTCTTTACATGCACCCTTGAGTGCAAAAAAATTGCATCCATGGAATGATTCAGAATTTTGAACAAACATGTCGAAGAAATTTGAAAAACGTCACCACCATTGAACATCTGAAAACAACAACTTCAGCTCTGCTGTATCCCCATCAGGTGGTTGGAAAGGTATCCAGCTGGGTGTGATCATTATCTGCTCTATGTGATGGGTGGAGAATAAAGTTCTGCTCCATGTGAAGGTATGACTATGTGATGGGTGGAGTATAAAGTTCTGCTCCATGTGAAGGTGTGACTATGTGATGGGTGGAGTATAAAGTTCTCCTTCCTCCACTCTCTCCTTGTGTTACTTCTTCTGCAGTCAGGATGGAGCTGTGGGTCAGGTGGAGTTGTCTGTTAGTGGTTCTTCTCTGTGGACCAGGCGTTCACAGTTCCTTGGTTAGACACCAGCGCCAGTCAGACCCTAGGTGGAGGAATTATCAGCCTGGATGGGGATCTTCTAGAGGACTTGAAGAATCTCCATCTGGTGTGGGCTCTCCTAGAGGAAACCTTTGGTCTGCTGGGCAGTCTGTGTCTGGTTTTGGGGCTCTGAGAGGTGCTCAGTCTGGATGGGGCTCCAGGTATCCTGGTGGAGAAGTTCAACCACGGCAACTTGTGCAGCTTCCAAACTCCCCTATCAGTGTGCAGTGTGGTGAGGACAGGCTGGAGGTGATGGTGACCAGAGACTTCTATGGGAATGGAAAGCTGGTGAAGCCCTCAGACCTGACCCTGGGTTCCTGCCGACCTGGTGCACAAAGTACTGACCCCAATGTGATCTTTGAAAATGGCCTTCAAGAATGTGGGAGCAACTTGGAGGTAAGTGATTGATGGAATAATTACTTTCTGGCTGTGGTTATATTTTATTATCCTAACATTGGTGTAGTTGACCATCTACGTGACCTGGAAGCTCCTTTTGCTTATCCATGATATGCAAAAAAAAGAATTTTTAAGGCGGAGCTCGCACGTTGCGTAAATGCAGTTTCTCTAACTAATCTAGTTGCTGAAAATCCACAGTGTAATGGTCTAGTCAATGAGATCTAAACAAATCTACAACACGTAAGTGAGCGGAAAACACTCAAATTGACGTGCAGTTTTTTTTAATCTGCAGCATTTCCAAAAATATTTGTTGTTGCTGGTTTTCCCCATTGTGTTCGATTAGGAGGTGTAACCTGCACCTATTTTTTTATTTTTTTTAATGCAGTGTATCTGCCCTGTGTGAACTTGCCCTAAAGGTCTCCCTACTTTCCAGTAATGCCGAGAGTATCAAAGGCCTGTGCCTTGTGTTATATATAATACTCCCTCCTCCAACAAAACAGAGCAGTCTTAGGAGGGGGTGCCTAGAGGTTGCTTCACTTGGTAAGATCAGTGATTATTTGGGCTTCTATAACCCTGTAGTCACTAAACCTGTGTAGATAACTTGGGCCTCTTGGTCAATCTATGTGTTGTCCATTTGCCTGCTCTCCTGTTTTCACTCCGTTTAGAGTAATAAGTTGTGGTTCAGACACTCTGGCCACAAGCTAATTGGTCATTATACTAATGGTAGCATACCAAGTATTTCTCAGAACTATGGTTGGTCATCAGCAAGCATAGGCCCATTTTAGTGTAGGATATGCCTTGATGCCTCTTGAACTTCTAAAACATAAAATCTTAATCTAACCTTACTGTGATGTTCCTTCCCAAGATGACTCCGGACTGGCTTATCTACACGATCAACCTGCGCTACACCCCCACTTCCTCCAGCAATGTGCCCATCACCAGGTTCAACTCTGCTTTGGTTCCCATCCAGTGTTACTACCCACGGTGAGTCTATAACCTTAGTGTGGTCCATGGTTTGATCTTCTGGAGTAATGAAGCTCCTTTCTGACTGATCCTGGCTCAGAACTAGTATGAGGTGCATTACCCATAAATTAACATCTAGGCATGCAGAGTCAATGCTCCTGTCTAATGGAGCACATTGGAACTAAATGTGCCATATTATGGAGGCATCTGATGGGGGTTCACAGAATTCTTAGACTTTTTTTTTTTTTTCTGGGATGGGAAGTTAATTATGTACACCTATATGAAATTAGTCACAGTATGAGCTCAGTGATTATATGGGGGGTTATAACACATATCCACACAACAAAGACCTGTAGTATGTGCATGGGCCCCAATGTGTTACTAAAGGGGGTTCTGAAGGATTAAAAAAATAATTGCTGCTTTACTCCAAATAGCAGCACCACTCCTATACACAAGTTGTCTAGTAGTATTCTGCTCCATTGATATGAATGGGATTGAGCTGCGATACCAGACACCACTTGTGGACAGGAATGGAAGGAAGCAGACATGTATTTTAAAATGTAGTACAACTCAAGGCTCTCAACTTCTGGTGACCACTGAGTAGGATCAACTTCCTATCTTGTGCAATTCTTCAAATCCTGATGTAAATAGCAGATGACTGGCTCGTCTTTGAAACGTTCAAATTTTTCTGTATGGTTGGACGTAAATTGTGTGTGGTGTTTTTTTTTTTTTTTTTTTTTTGTAATTCCTTAAAACCTTTCAACCTCTAGACATGGCAATGTGAGCAGCAAAGCCGTCAAGCCAACATGGATTCCGTTCAGTACCACGGTCACCACAGAAGAGCGGCTGGTCTTCTCCTTGCGTCTAATGACTGGTAAGCCTCTTTCCAGCAGTAGGATCGTGGTGCAGAGACTCCTGACCTTTGCTAATACCCCAGTATTTTATTTTCAGGGGACTGGAGTGCTCCCAGTCAATCACTGGTCTTCCAGCTTGGTGACATGTTCTACATTGAAGCCTCTTTGGACATTCAGAACCATGTCCCGATGATCCTGTTTGTTGATAGCTGTGTGGCCACCATTACTCCAGATGTGACCTCCAATCCCCGTTATGAGATCATCTCTAACAATGGGTGTGTATCTATCATCAATACTGTACTAATCTTCAAGGAGCCCATGATCTAAACCAAATCTGTTCTACAGGTGCTTGATGGATGGTATCCAAGAAGATTCCTCCTCAGTCTTTGTCTCCCCGAGGCCATATGCTGAGAAGCTTCGCTTCATGGTTGATGCCTTCAGGTTCACTGACAGTGATGTCTCTCTGGTAAGTATTTTATTTATGAAGTTGAACTAAACCTCTACTGATTCTGGGTTTCAACCACTAGCACCTTGGCACATAGTGAATTGGTTTGACTTTCCTCAAAGGTTTGCTTTGGCCCATTCCTTCTTTAGAAGGAACCTCTTGAAAATAAGCTGATTAAGTTTATAATTGCACTGAAGGGAAATTGATATGTTCATTCAAATCAATGGGTTTTCTGTGGTGCAGGACAGGCCCTCCAGAGCAAGAGATTCTCCAGTCTATTTAATTGTAGATTAAAAAAAAATCTAGTGGAGCAATGCTTATTCAAAATACCATAACTGAAGTTGACCGTTCCACATCACCAGAGTATTGGGTCACTCAGTAAATTAAGCCAATGGCTTATGAACAATATACATAAACAAAGGGATTAATTACTTTACAGACCAAGTACAATGTAATGGGTTTGCTACTTTATTTGTTCTTAAAAAAGTTTCTTACTACACTTCATTAAAAAAACAACCTTGAATAGCCTAGTTAACTTCCATCCATGGGGCCACATGTCTAGTCAAGGAGAGGGAAAAAGTTGTGCCTGCGCAAATGAGTCTGTCCTGTGTCAGATCACTACTGCCAAAATTAAGCTGGTATTGGACATGTAATCGGGCTTTAACTTGGAACATTGCACTAATTCTACACAGTTGTGGTGGCCCAAAAGACTGACTTGGCACAAACCGTAAGAAGCAAGAATCATTGTTTCTAAATGTGGATAACTTTCAGAACATGATCTGCAAATGTCTTCTAGATCTATATCACTTGTTCTCTGAGAGCTGCTGACATCAACCAGACCCCTGATCCGGTGAACAAGGCGTGCTCCTACAACAAGGCTACCAGCAGGTGAGACCTTTGACCACTGTCACATTCCCTCCTAGGTGTCCTGGACTGTAAAAAGGCTATGTTCACACGGAGTATTTTGGGGGAGGAATATCTGCCTCAAAATTCCGTTTGGAACTTTGAGGCAGATATTCCTCTCCCTGCACGCCGATTTTCGCAGCAATTATTACGCCGTTTTTCACCCGTGGCCATTTAGCGCCGCGGGCATAAAACAGCGAGAAATACGCTTTCGTCTGCCTCCCATTGGAGTCAATGGGAGGTCAGAGGCGGAAGCGCCCGAAGATAGGGCATGACGCTTTTTCCCGCGAGGCAGTTTTACTGCTCGCGGGAAAAAGACGCCGACGCCTCCCATTGTATTCAATGGGAGGCATTCTCGGGCCGTTTTTGCCGAGCTTTGCGACGCGGTTCCCGCGTAAAAAAACTCTGCAAAATACCCTGTGTGAACATAGCGTAATAGTTCATGTATTAGTCAAGACTCAAATAACATATCTACTATTTGTTTTTATCCCTCAATTTCTTCTAGTTGGTCACCCATGGAAGGATCAAGTGGGATCTGCCAGTGCTGTACCACCAGGAACTGTGCTACTGCTTCAGGCCAGAGAATGACATGGGGCTCCTCACTTGGAAGACCCAGGGGACTTGGGAAGAGAGATGTTGGTGAGTTCTAGCTTGCTGTAGCTTACATATACACAACACTGCTACATTTCCCTCTTGATAACATCCAGATCTCTCCAAATAGCTGTGCTAGCATGCATATCAGATTTGTGGTAAGCCTAGAAGTGAACATCTTCAAGACATTTCCTTCATTTTTCACTTGTGGTAATTGGATGTTTATCCCTCAGATCACGGCCTCATAGGTTGGGTATGGATATGTTCACCCTAGACAAGTATGTTCTTGGCAGTGATCACAGCTGCTCGCTAACTACCAAATGAACCTAATCACGGCTATTCTATTACTCTAAAAAAAAATATGGGTGCAACACTGTAAAAAGCTATATTCAGGGGTCCTCCAACACTTACTTATCACTACTGAGATGGAGTGTCAGGCATAGACTATTCCTGCCACTTAACTATTACAAGGTGCTGCTACAGGCCCAAACATTCTTAAGTTGTAGACTGTACCCTAGACCTCTACTTAATAATCTACAATACTTGCTTTGCTTCATCCACCAGGTTCTCCAGTAGAGAAACATGTCCTGGCCACACTGGGTCCTCTTCTAGTGACTGGAGACAAGCCTGACCAGAGCTCCGGAGCAGCACACACGGAAGCTTCCAGAATGACTGCAGGACATGAACATCTACAGCTGTGGGTTCTGGTGGCCATCGGGTCTGTCAGTTCAGTAGCTTTTGCTATTGCTATTACTATGGTTGGAAAATGTCTTCTGAAGAGATTTTCACACAAGGAATCTGCAGAGAAATAAACATCTTCTGCCTAAGCCTTGTTTCGTTCTTGGGTCTTCTTGACGTGGTTGACACTTGCATGTGTCCAAATGAGTAAATCTGTCCAGTTTAGCATTTGCTACCTCCAGGTGTGGACATGGGCAGTGTAAGACAAATATGGTTGCACCTTGTTGTGCTACCGCTGGCTTGAATGAGTTTCCATTCAAATTTCCCTCTGGCATTTCTTAAAATGATATGCCAATATCTCTGGTGGGTTGTAGTTCTGGCTTATGGCGATGATTGATCTTAGATGGTCAAAAAGAAGATGAGGCAGCACTACCAAATATTTGGATAGAGATCCTCTTATTCCACGTGTGTGCAACGTTTCAGCTCAGTGTGAGCCTTTTCTCAAGCATAAGTGTGACACTCAAAGCATATATATATATATATACACATATAATAAAATCGTGAAAAGATGATACAACAAGTATACATAATATTGTGTCAGTAGGATCCCTAATGGATATAGCGATACATACATAGGGAAATATATAAAACATTACATGAGCTTAATGTAAATGGCATATTTACTATAATAAGGCCAATCAATCAGATGGGCTACATGTGTATAGTGACATGTGAACAATGTCAAAGACAGGTGTTTATTATAAAATTGAAATTAAAAACATCGTACCCTCGCTGGATCGGCTAATGGCGTTTTACACTCTACTACGTAGGTCTGAAAATGACGTGATTCTATCACCTGTTGTGAGTCATAGCACAGCGCGCCGTTTCGCGCATGGCCCACTCGTAGAGATAATCGCCATTTTGAAAGAGGGCCGGTCACCCTTTCGTATTGCATATCGATGGTGTCAGATCCTCTCAATTGGGGATGAGTCACAGAGCATATCGTCAGTTCGCGCATGTGCGAAACTCACTGATTATACTCAACGGCATTTTGGAAGGGGCAATTCTACCTTATACGTTACAAGTCCATCTTATCCTCTCATAACTCTGCAAGTGTATGTATACAAATATAGTTGGCCATACAGGTAACAATATATAGTGTATAGAGCACCCCTGTGACTAGGAGTAAACTATAAACAAATACATTGTCACTATGACAATATATGATAAATAGTAGATCCTTGTATTCTCTATCAAATATAGAAACAGAGAATAAAATTAAGATATTGGAATAAATATGATTGATAGTACTTAGATGTAAAGCCACTTCATCACCAAGGAGATGATACTAATTTAGAGGCAGATCATGGACAAATATAACATATGAATTTTTTGGGGAATAAGATGCATTTAGTAGAACATGAGAGCAGAATATTATCAATATATAAAATATACTCATTAATGCAAAATGGTCAAACTATTATTGATTCCCTAACCGTAGAGGAGGGGGAGGAATGCAGGGATAATGATGGACCCACGGTCAGATGTTCATATCAGTGTAATTCTGGACTATCTAGAGAAACTTGGGAAGATCTTGAAATCCATATTAAGACCTCTAGGGGATAAGGTGTCTAATTTAAAGATCCACTCTAGCTCCAGCCGTTTTAATTTTGAGATCCTATCGCCGCCACGTCTATGGCGGGGTACGTGATCTACAATGTATAATTTAAAGTCATTCTCCCCATGGGTTTTTATTAGTTTTCTACAATCTAGAGTAGTTTCACCTACATATAATAATTTTCAGGGACATTGTATGATGTATATCACATAATCCAATTTACATGTTAGATGGTATTTGATTTTATGTGTAATACCTTTGGTAGGATGAGTAAAAACCTCCCCCCCCTGACTATATTTTTACAATTGTTACACCCCAAGCAGGGAAAACAACCAAGTTTTTTTTAGGGGCTAGCACAGACTGGTAACTCTTAGCCATAGATCCCACATCTGCATGTACCAATCGATCTCTTAAATTTTTGGTCCTACGATAGGCCATACGTGGTGGAGCCTCAAATTCCGGCATCTTACTATATGAACTCCTCAGTATCCCCCATTCTTTTATAATAATCCTAGCGATTTCATTGCTCTTGTGGGAATACGTAGATACTAGTGTTCGTCTATGAGAAGACGATTTGTTTCTTACTTTTCAAAAGGTCATGTCTCAATCCCATCTACTTTCAATCTCTTATTGTCTAATAATTTTCTAGGATAGCCACGGTTCTTGAATTTTTGAGACATAGCTCTCAACCTGATGTCGAGAGTCGGAGGATCCTGCACAATCCTCTTCACTCTCAACATCTGACTATAAGGAAGAGAGGCAATCATGGGGTGTGGATGACGGCTTTCAAACCTCAACAGATTATTGCAGTCTGTGGGTTTGCTGTAAAAATCAGTAATGAGTTTATTATCCTGGATATAAAGTCTAGTATCAAGGAAATTTAAAGATGTTACTGATGAATCCATAGTAAATTTAATGTCATCATCCATGTCGTTCAAAAAGGTGAAGAAGCAGTCTAACGCAACTTGAGAACCTGTCCAGATGACTAAAACGTTGTATATGTATCTCCACCACCTCAAAACCTTAGAAGTGGGGAGAGACATAGACGGCGCCTTCCTCTAGGGCCGCCATGAACATATTCGCGTATGTGGGGGCTACGTTCGAACCCATGGCCGTTCCCCCTCCTTTGTGCATAAAAGGAGTCGCCAAATAAAAAGTAATTTTCTGTGAGGACAATTTCCAATAGACACACAAGGAGGGTTAATACATTCATGAGTGTAATTTGACTGCTGTAAAGCTTCAGATACTGTGCGAAGACCTCTAGTATGGTTAATTGAAGTATAGAGACTGCATACATCGAATGATACGAGTATGCAGTCTCATTCTAATTGTACCTCATCCAATTTAGTCAAGTAATCAGTAGTGTCCTGAATGTAGGACTTAGCATTAATGGCAACGTTTCGTAACCTTTTATCCCCAAAATTTTTTATCGGTGAGAAGATAGTCACAGCCGGATATAATCGGTCTACCAGGGGGGCGGGGGGGGGGTCAACCATCGACTTGTGGATCTTTGGAAGACAGTACAACACTGGGACCACCGGATGCCGCATCATGAATTCCAATAGAGCCCTATCTATGATGCCCGCATGGTAGGCCTCAATTAATAATTCATCAATGGTATTTTTGATTCTAAATTTTGGATCACAAGCAAGTGGTTCATAAACATTCAAATCAGCTAATTGTCTAGCTAGTTCAGCCAAATAACGCGATGTGTCCATGACCACCAAGGCACCACCTTTATCCGCGGGCTTGATGGTCAGGGACACATCGCGAGATAGGCCATCATTTGCCACCATCTCATCCCTCGTCAAATTAGGAGGACCCACAAATCTACCATTGTCACTCTCTCTTAAGGTCCGTATACGCTGTTTAACAATATTAATGAACGCATCAATAGCAGGTTCACTAATGAAAGGTTGATTCAAACTTTTCTTGTGTAGCCCTACCTCTCTTAATGTTATTTCAGTATGTTGTACAGATCTAACTTCAGAATTTGTATCGGCAAATATCACTTTAAATTTGATTTTACGAAAAAAAATCAGAGGTCCAGTTCTAATCGGAACCAGTCCATATTGGTGGTAGGACTGAATGTCAATCCCTTATTCAGGGCTGAAATTTCAACATTGGATAAGTCACGTGATGACATATTTACCACAAGATTCTCTGTGGGTTCTTGGTCTCTTTCTGTTCCTTGTTGATGGATTGTTGTCGGTCCCTCTTTGCTCTGAAGGCTCGAGTCCTTGTGCCACCTCCTGTGTTTACGTCCCCCTCTTCTCGGACGTCTCTGTCCAGAGTGATGCACCCGCTTTAGAAAAATTATCCTGTGCTGCTGATTTGCACCCATTTACTTAGATGGTGGTGACCTCCACCTGGCAGTGTGCCCTCTGTAGAAGGTGACCAACGTTATGTATTACCAGCTTGATCTCCTCACCCCAAGCACGAGATAGAAGTTCAGAGATGTGTTTTTTTTTTTCCATTAACACTTAGCTGCTTCATGGTTTGGGTTTCCTATTGAGGTGCAGCATGTGAAATCTCTTGACTGTTACACACATGTTAATGAATTATTATACCACAGCTTCCAGTTTTCCAGAATGAATAGAAATTCAGTCTTCAGTTCATGAACCTCCACCAACCTATGACCTTCTTGTCTTTTGAGGTGTGGGCTGACCAGTTACAGAAAACCAGTTATGTCTTGGGACAGGGTAAAGTATAGCTCAAGTCCTAAAGGGGTTGTGTGAGACAACGCTATCCTTGTCTATTGACACCCTGCAATAATGTTGCTGATGGTCCTCTTCTGTCAAAAGCCCTAAGATGCTGTGGTTACTATTGACTGGGGTATCTGAGGGGTTAATTGGATGTTGCATTAAACACCTGCTAGTGGTGGCACGGGTGCAGATCCTGCTACATCGCCGCTCTGTAGTAGGGCGATTCCTGGGAATGTCCTGCTTACCGATTTATGTACCAGTCAAACACAATCCCATTTAGGAATATAGAGATCCAATCCCCTTTTATTACAGGAAAGGATCCTATTCAGAGTGCTGAAGACAAACCAGCTGGGGAAATTCGGCCATAGGGCACTATGCACATGACCGTAAAATCGCCCGTAATTACAGTGCCCATTAATTTCTATGGCCGTCAGACACCTTACCGTATGTCTACGGGAGGGTGTCTGTGCTGTGGAAACTGGCCGGAAAATATATATATAATAGAACGTCCTATTTTAGTTTATGGACCGTGCTCCTATCCTTTATAATGAAAGCACAGCCCGTTAAAAATGACCAGCCGTGTCTGATTACGGGCACGGTTGTGTGCATGAAGCTTAAGTCTGGATATATCCCACAACTATAGTTCTGTTAACATTTTCCATATGTAAACTCAAAAGTTCAGGAAATCAAGTTTACTTTTTGGCGCGGAGGTTTGGCCACTCAATATTTTGTAAGAGTGATACCAGGAAGTGCAGCCATATTGGTTGTCTCTTCATTGGTCATCTAGGTAACTGATGCAGAATCTCCCTTTATAGTTGGTATAACAGGCAATATGTGACAAGTATTGCTGCACCTCCTATTATTTCCCTTACAAAACTGAGTGCTGTAGGTCTAGGTTCTGACCATCAGGGATGAGGTGAGACTCTACTTACTTCGTGGTACAATATCCCCTGTAACAGACAGCCTGTAATAAATAACTGGGCCGAGTCCCCCACAATGGGAGCTGCTTAGGATTGGGCTCCATGGGGACTATTGATTTCAATGTGGGAAAACTACGAGTGACTTAGCAGAGAAGATGGGAAATTCAGGACCATGGACAGAGAATAAAATCTCGGATGAAGAAGTCTTTGACTCCTGAAGAAATGTTGCTATGATCTAATATATTCCTTAACTGGTAGAAAGTTTAGAATAAAAGGTTTTTTTTGGGGTTTTTTTTTTAAGTCTCAACCAGGGAACAGGTTCTGTGACATCATATAATTCAGATACGACCTTCAGTTTGGTGGTCACTGGCACTTGGTTGGATCAGGGAGGTTGGTCATGACATTCACACCTATAACGTCTTATGTCTGTAAGGTGAGAATCTATGGGATGGATCAGATTGTTTGTGGATCTCGTAAACTTAGGTAACGTTTAGATATGTGGAGTTATTCTTTAGCATTATGGGGGTTGTAGTTCACGAGGAAACGCACATGAACATGAGAAGTGGATGAGGATGTTGTCTGGTTGGGACGGAATCTATAACCTCGGTGCTGTAAGATGAGGACCAATCACAGAGCTGCCATCTGATGAGCCAGGATCAACATCTAGGGGGTGAATATTTTTCTTTGCTTGGTCACAACTCCCCACCATGTAGAAGTAAACCAGACCGTCAAAACATGAACGGAAATAAGAAGCAAAACGCCTGATCGCACTGGACAAAGTCCAACGTGGCTTCCCCCACGACAAATGATTTGAACATGCTGGGAGTTGAGGTTCCACAAACAAACGTACAACATATAGACTAATATTACCAGCAGAAGGCTGGAATCACATGCAGTTTTTTGAGCCAAAAGTTAAGTTTAAAGAGAATGTGTTTCCAGCCAAAGAATATATGAATTTTGACCGTGTGGTTGAAACTGCATAAAAAAAGCAAAACTAATTGGTTTTACTACAAATTGCAGCGGTTTTTGGCCACAAGACTTGTACAAGTGAAGAATTTTGGAAGCATGTACCTCACCTGTTTGATGTGGAGCTCTGGCTTTACGGTAAACAATACAGAGTAATGAACATATTACTCCACCAGTTCTTTTTCCAATTAAAATTGGCGCAAACTTTATTGGATATGCGCCAAATTTTCGCATTACCCGGGGACCGCATACGTTGATCTAAGCTTTCTTCAGTAGAGGTTTACGGCCATAAAACTGACCTGAAACTGCAGCTGTAATGTGACCTTGTGAAACTGACCGACTGTCACCCACCTCACAATTTTTGTCAACATACAGTAATGTTGACCGCACCGCGTGAGCGTACACTTTATAGATATGCACTCAAAATATACGGTGTATTCGGACGTTGCGGTTGAGGTTTTTACAGGTGGGGCAGGTTAAGAAAATGTGTTTCCGCTGTAAAAATCACCAACGCATCGAAAAACATCAGCAAATTGCAGTAACCTACAGGCTTTGTTTTTTTTTGCGGTTTCTGTTGCACCTCAACAACAATATAAGTGCATTTAGATGCAACAATTTGGGCTGCGGTAAAAAAAAGGAAACATTGTGGCTAAAAAAGCATATGGTTTTGCCACGATTGTTGTTTTCTATGAAGTTTTTGCATGTAAAGATTGTAAAATAAATGTGTTTCACCTGTAAAAGCCGCACAGGCAAAATTCTAGTCGAAAACCACTGCAATTTGAGTTAGAACCCGCGTACATTTTTGCTTTGATTTTTTTTAATGTGTTTTTAACACTGCGGCCAAAAAACCGCAAAAAAAAAACCAATAGGTATAGCCCCCTACCTGTATATATCCAAAGGTACACAAATCCTAGTATGAACTTCACCTCATTGCTATATCGTCATCAGGTGTGGTGGAGAAGGTGCCCAGCTGGGTGTCATCATTATCAGCTCCATGAGAAGGTATGACTAAGTGATGGGTGGAGTATAAAGATCTGCTCCATGTGAAGGTATGACTATGTGATGGGTGGAGTATAAAGTTCTGCTCCATGTGGAGGTATGACTATGTGATGGGTGGAGTATAAAGTTCTGCTCCATGTGAAGGTATGACTATGTGATGGGTGGAGTATAAAGTTCTGCTCCATGTGAAGGTATGACTATGTGATGGGTGGAGTATAAAGTTCTGCTCCATGTGAAGGTATGACTATGTGATGGGTGGAGTATAAAGATCTTCTTCCTCCACTCTCTTGTGTTACTTCTTCTGCAGTCAGGATGGAGCTGTGGGTCAGGTGGAGTTGGCTGTTGGTGGTTATTCTCTATGGACGAGGCTTTAGCAGTTCCTTGGTTAGACACCAGCGGCAGTCAGACCCTAGGTGGAGGGATTATCAGCCTGGATGGGGATTTCTAGAGGACTTGGACAACCTGTGTCTGGAGTGGGCTCTCCTAGAGGAAATCCTTGGTCTCCAGTTCAGATTGAATGGGATGGGGCCCCAGGTATCCTGGAGAACTTCAGCCATGACAGCTTACACAATCTCCAAACTCCTCTATCAGTGTGCAGTGCGGTGAGGACAGGCTGGTGGTAATGGTGACCAGAGACTTCTATGGGACTGGAAAGCTGTTAAAACCCTCAGACCTGACCCTAGGATCCCAGCCCTGGACCTCAGATACTACTGTGATCTTTGAAAATGGCCTTCAAGAATTTGGAGGTAACTGATTGAAAGAATAATTGCTTTCTGGCTGTGGTTGTATTTTATTCTCCTCTGTATTGAGGCAGTTGACCTTCTACATGACCTGAAATGCCCAACTGGTCATCCATAATATGCAGTAAAATTGCTGCTGTTGTAATGGATTACTGCTTTCCAGTGATGACATGACTGCATCAAAGGCCTGTGTCTGTCCTTGATTGATATTTTACAAACCACTCTTCCCAAAAAAAACTAATTATTGCCCTAGCGTAAAATAAAGTTTCTTATACATGAGACACTTGGTAATATCTTTGGCTTCTATAACTTAGAGTTATGTACATGGGCTACTAACATCCTGGTAATTGACTTGATGTCTTTGCCTTCTCTTCTGGATCTGCCCCCTTTCCCTGTGGTTCAACTACAACTCTCTATTCTGAAATGCCACTTGCACATTATTCCTACAGTGATTGAACAGCCACTGGCTAATTGGGTATTAGATCAATGGCAGCAAACAAATACTTGTGCCTACAGTTCAGATTGGCAAGCTTCTGCATAGGTCCATTGTAGTTTGACGTTATTCCTTGATGCCTTTTAGACTGTATTAAATCTTTATGAATTAGGAGTCTTAGCTTACTGTGATGTTTCTTTCCAAGATGACTCCAGACTGGCTTATCTACACGATCAACCTACGCTACACCCCCACTTCCTCCAGCAATGTGCCCATCACCAGGTTCAATTCTGCTTTGGTTCCCATCCAGTGTTACTACCCACGGTGAGTCTAGAACATTAGTGTGGTCCATGGTATGATGATCTGGAGGAATGACGCTTCATACTGGTGGCGAACTAGGATGTGGTGCTTCACCCAAAAATTAATATCTAGGTCTGTGACGCGTCAATGCTGATGAGAAAAGTTATGTACAAACACTGGATTATGGAACTTCAGATGCCCTATTATGGAGGTAACATTGTGGCACAGGAAGGGGCAAACCAGGATTCTTAACACAGATTATTTTTGTGTTCCTTTAAAAAAAAAAAAAAAAAAGTCTGCCTTATTCCCCGCCCTTCCACGGGTTGTTTGGACAGATAAGCTTCATTGAAGTAAATGGGACTGAGCTGCAATACTAGACAGAACCTGTGGTCTGGTATGGCACTGTAATGGATTATTAAATCACAGCTGCTTCCTTCCACAAACAAACACTTAATACACTCCGCTACTGGTGACCACCAATGATTGTCTCAATTTCCAGCCTACTTTTTGTTTTCAGGCTTCTAAAAGACTTACACCGCAGATGACTGTCTCTTCTTGAGACCTTCAAGTTCTATTATATTCTGTAACTCATTCAAACCTTTCAACCTCTAGACATGGCAATGTGAGCAGCAATGCAGTCAAGCCAACATGGATTCCATTCAGTGCCACGGTGACCACAGAAGAGCGGCTGGTCTTTTCCTTGCAGCTAATGACTGGTAAGTCTCTTTCCAGCAGTAGGATCGTGGTGCAGAGACTCCTGACCTATGCTAATACCCCAGTATTTTATCTTCAGGGGACTGGCGTGCTCCCAGTCCATCACTGGTCTTCCAACTTGGTGACATGTTCTAAATTGAAGCCTCTTTGGATGTTCAAAACCATGTCCCGATGATCCTGTTTGTTGACAGCTGTGTGGCCACCATTACCCCAGATGTGACCTCCAGTCCCCGTTATGAGATCATCTCTAACAATGGATGAGTATTTATCATCAATTCTGTACTAATCCTCAAGGAGCCCATGATCTAAACCAAATCCATCCTACAGGTGCTTGTGGATGGTATGCAAGAAGATTCCTCTTCAGTCTTTGTCTCCCCAAGACCACAAGCTGAGAAGCTTCGCTTCATGGTTGATGCCTTCAGGTTCACGGACAGGGATGTTTTTCTGGTAAGCCTTTACTGATGCTGGTCTTCAACCACTAGCACCTTGGCATATAAACAATTGTTCAAAGGGACATCTTTAAGTGAAGTCAAACCAATCCCTTGTTAATGATCAGCTTATGTTTAAGGGGCTCTCAATCCCCCCCCCCCCCAGCATTCAGCTGTAGTTTGTGGGTAAACATGCCAGTAAGGTTGCAGTCACTCATGGGAGAAATTTCTGTAACTAATAATCCGTTCCGTTTGTGTGAGTGAAACTTGCAGAAATCCATCATCGTATTGCAGAGACGACTCTATTCAGATGAATGCAACGGAAAATTAATTCCCAAATTCTGCGAATGTGAACACTTGGGGCTCGTCCACACGTAGCGGAATTGCCGCATGTATTCTATCCGGAGTTATGGACGGAAAATATGCAGCAGAATACAGTAGGAGCAAAGTGGGTGAGATTTAACAAATCTTATCCACGCTGCGTAAAAACACTGACCAGAAATAGACCTGTGGTGCGTATTTTTCGTACAGCAGCATGTCCATTCCTGCTGCGGAAAGTGGACTGAATTGCTCCGTTTTTCAGATGTCACCATCACCCAACATTGAAAAAAACGGAGTAATCTGTCTTTTTTTTTTTACGCTGCGGGTTGTCGGCTAGTTTCAACGGAATTTGCTGCAGAAAATTTCTGAAGCAATTGTTACATGTGGACAAGCCGTAAGGCTACATACAAAATTTGCAGAATTTAGTGCAGAAAATTTGCATTAAAACTTGCACATGATTGTGCGGTTTTTGATGCGGAAATAGGTGCGTTTTTATGCTGTGGATAAGGTTACGCACTGCAAGTCTATTTACAATTAGGAAAGATCTGCAAAATGTAGATGGGATTTCTTGAAGTCGTTTACTTTGCTGGTACTGTGGTTACGCTGCAGGTTTCTCGCATGTAAAATGTGCGGCAAATTTGCACTTAATACACTCCGTGTGCATTTGGTCCTAAGGGTGCGTTTAGTTTCCCTGCAGCGCCACCACATTGGAAATTCAGCATTGGTGTCCATTTAACCAGTTAGTAACCGCCAATACGCCTTTTCACGGCGGCCACTAATGGGTTTTATTCTGATGCATAAGCTTTTTCACGGCGCTGCATTGGAATAAGTGAACAGAGCAGGGAGCCGTTAAATCTCCCTGCTCTCCGCTACCAGAGGAGGTAGCTGAGGGCTGGGGGCGTCCCTGCTCGAATGGGTGAGATCAATATTCGTATCGATCTCACCCGTTTAACCCCTCAGATGCAGCTGAGTGATTTTGGAGAGAAGGAGGGCGCTCTCATCCCACTGACACCCGGCGATAAGATCGCCGAGTGTCTGTGTCTCCGATGGCAGCCGGGGGCCTAATAAAGCCCCCAGGTCTGCCTGTAGTGAATGCCTGCTAGGTCATGCCTCTGGCATGACCTAGCAGATGCCTGTCCGTTTTACACGGACAGGCATAATACACTGCAATACAGAAGTATTGCAGTGTATTATAATAGCGATCGGAGGATCGCGTAGTGAAGTCCCCTAGTGGGGCTAGTAAAAAAAAAAAAAGTTTAATAAAAATAAATAAGTGAATATAAAAAATAAATAAATAAAACCTGCTTTTTTTTCCCCCTTACAAAAAGCTTTACTAAAAAATAAAACCAGTTACACATATTTTGGTATCGCCGCGTTAGTGACGACCCCCAACTATAAGGTTATTACATTATTTAACTCGCACGGTGAACGCCGTAAAAAATTAATTAAAAAACAATGGAAAAATTGCTGTTTTCTGTGAATCCTGACTTTAAAAAAAAAAACGCAACTTGTCCTGCAAAAAAACAAGTCCTTATACATCTGTCTATACAAAAATAAAAAAGTTCTCGCTCTGTGAATGAGACGATGGAAAAACTTTAAAAAATAGCTTGGTCATTAAGGCCTAATATAGACTGGTCGTTAAGGGGTTAAAGCAAGGTGTGGAGTATTTGGCTTTTTCCGGCGCTGCCATAGAGGGTGAATGGAGCGGTGGTGCGCATGAGTGACCTGCCACTCGGTTCAAACTTGGGGTTTGGGCTCCCCGTTGTTCTTACACGATGAGGGTCCGAGCTGTCTGACACCTACCGATCAGCAAGTTACCCCTTACCCTACGGATAGGGGGTAACTTGTTGTAACCTGCAAAATAGTGCGGCCATAAAGGGTGTATTAATTCATAGCCGCGCAATTTCGCAGATAAAGGGACGTTTTATCCGCATTAACTTGCGGACACTAACAGGCTATTTGACAGCCGCATCGAACATGGTGTCGGCGTGGTTGTTGGCCGTGTTGTGACCGTGTCACGGCCACTCCGTGTGGCCTTACCCTGAGTCTATAACAAACAAAAGTAATGATGCCCTTCACAGGCAAAGTACAATGTAGTAGGTTTGGGACTTTGAGATATATATATATATATCAATTTCAATTTCAATTTTTATTTTTTATTCTTCTAAGAGGTTCCCCAAGTTAGTATCGAACAACACTACATAAAAAATATCCTGGGAACATCTTAGTTGACTTCCATCCATGAGGACACTTGTCTAGTCAATGAGAGGAAAATGGTCATGTGCAGCACATGTTAATGGGAGTTGTCGGCACAAACTGTAAGAGAATCATTGCTAGTAAATGTGGAGATGACTTTGAGAACATGATCTGTAAATGTTTCCTAGATCTATATCACATGTTCTCTGAGAGCTGCTGACATCAACCAGACCCCTGATCCAGTGAACAAGGCATGCTCCTACAACAAGGCTGCCAGCAGGTAAGACCCCCGACAACTGTCACATTGGCCCTGAATCTCTTGTAGCTGGTCACCTGTCGAAGGATCAAGTGGGATCTGCCAGTGCTGCACCACCAGGAACTGTGCTACTACTTCAGGCCAGAGAATAACATGGGGCTCCTCACTTGGAAGACCCAGAGGAGTTAGGAAGAGAGATGTTGGTGAGTTCTGGTTTGCTGTAGTTTACAAATACATGACACACCTTCATTCCTCTCTTGATGATGTCTGGATCTTTCCAAATGGCTGTTCTAGCACGTAGACTTCCTACCACGAGTCTGATATGCAAGTGAACATCTTCCAGACATTTCCTTCTTTATTGGATTGTGGTACACTCCCACTGTTCTGTTTGTCTGGTCTTTTTTGTACTACTTCATCCATTAGGTTTAGATAGGTGCACCCTAGCTGAGTGAGTGGCTGTACTGACTGTGTCATGAAGGCACTAACTACCAAAAAATAAATGTAGACTTCTGTTTGTAGTGCTCTACCCAAGAAATATGGGTGCAACACTAAGAAGCTTCCATGAGGGACACTTCCATGTTTTAGGGACATTTCTGTATATCCTTGCTGGGGTGGGGTGTCACGGGCATAGACTATTCCTACCACTGAACTATTAAAATGTGTTGCTACAAGCTCAAATTTTGTAGACTGTACCCTAAACCTCTACTTCATATTCTACAATACTTGCATTGCTTCTTCCAGCAGGTTCTTCTGTAGAGAAAAGAGTCCTGGCCCCACTGGGTCCTCTTCTAGTGACTGGAGACAAGCCTAAACAGATCTCTGGAGCAGGACGCACTGAAGCTTCCAGAATGACTGCAGGACATCCACCTCTACAGCTGTGGGTGCTGGTGGCCATCGGATCCGTTAGTTCAGTAGTTGTTGCTTTTACTATGGTTGGAAAACGTCTTCTGAATAGGTTTCCCTACAAAGTATCTGTGTAGAAATAAAACATTTTTTCTTACGGTCTGTTTCTTGGGACTCCTTGACGTGCCAAAAATGGTTTTAAATTAAGAACTTGCCTATGTGTGATATTCATATGTTGACTTAATTCTATATATTGATGAGCTATCCAGTTTTGAGTGTACACTATGCACTAGAGCAGAGGAGGAGCTGATGTTTCCTGTTTGCAGATCACTTGTCAGCTTTGCTGATTAGACTGGGACAGGGTCACCAGAGTCATTTCGGTAGAAGGGGACCAGTTAATGACCGCTCTATTGTACTGCTGGAGAACTAGATAAGGCAGGAGAGTAACATAATATACAAATAATGCCCTGTATGCAGCTATTGCCAGTCTCTGATGGAGGGGCTATACAGCAGGCCGCTTCTGTATGTAGAGCTTTTCTCCCCTAAAAGCACTGCTTGGGACCTCAGTACTTACTGCATCTGATGGCACATGCCATGACCTTCAGTATCACACTGACATTTAAAACACTTTAGAGATTAACTTCTCTTGAGTGCAATAGCCTGGCAACTGAATTGCTCATATAAACCGCTGCTTTTTTTTTTTTTTTTTGCCGGATGCCGCATCATGTGGGGGGGGGGGGGGGCAAGCTGGGCATGTGTTCTGGGCATGATTGAAGGAAAGAAGGGTGCGAGCTTGGACAAAGTGGGATTGTAAATGTGCTGGACAGATGCAGCATCATCTGATACAGTATGAAACGATGGTATAGCCACCCAGATCATCTATCATTTCTTCAACTTTCTGCCTTCATTTATTAACCTCTGCCTGTCGAAGCATGGTGTGGGAGGGAAGGCCTGACATCCTTACGTTTAAGTGCTACCTCGTCAACCTCCCCAGTGTCCTGAACTTTCTGCCTTGCTGTGTCTGCTTTTTGGGTAGTCTTAGGCAGGGCCGGCCCTAGGGTAGATGGTGCCCTGTGCGAAGTGATCTTCTGGCGCCCCACCCCATCATTAAAAAAATAATCCCCCACCTCCTTTTTGTAGATCGTGCCATACAGCCCCCCACACCTCCCCCTTGTAGACAGTGCCCCCAACAAAAACAAAAATTGTACTCATCTAGGCTCCGTTCCCATGACGAACTGAGCTGCTCCATGACGGGACCCTAGTACAGAGTTTACCAACCTTTTCGGACTCGAGGCAGCACTGGAAAAACAAAATGTCCTCAGGGCCCCCTTACCAATTTTTTTTTGAGAAAGACAGAAAACGGCTAAGAACAAGCACTCCACTTGTAGGGCATGTTCACACACGTTTTTTGTAAGGCAAAAAAAATCTGCCTCAAAATTCCTTCAGCAACTGACAGCGTTGTGTGACCTTTTTTTTGTGTTTTTTCTTAAGCTGTTGAAGCGAATGCAAAAGATGCAGGAAAAAAAAGCTCCAAACGAGCGTCGCAGGTATTTTCTGCCTCCTATTAATTTCAATTGGAGGTCAGAGGTGGAAACCACTTGAAGACCATCAGCCCTTCCACTCACAGTGAAATGACCATCAGCCCACCACTCACAGCAAAATGACCATCAGCCCACCACTCAGTAAAATGACCATCAGACCCCCACTCACAGATTCCCCCTGTAGGTAGCGCCACACAGCCCCTTGTGGGTAGCACCACACAGCCCCCTTGTGGGTAGCGCCACACAGCCCCCTTGTGGGTAGCGCCACACAGCCCCCTTGTGGGTGGCGCCACACAGCCCCCTTGTGGGTGGCGCCACACAGCCCCCTTGTGGGTGGCGCCACACAGCCCCCTTGTGGGTGGCGCCACACAGCCCCCTTGTGGGTGGCGCCACACAGCCCCCTGTAGAGTGTGCCGCACCGACCCCTGTAGGGAGTGCCGCACAGACCCCTGGTAGGAAGTGCCACACAGCCCACAGCCCCCTGGTAGGGAGTGAAAAAAAGATTTAAAAAAGGACAACTGTGCAGGAGCACACAAAATACCCAGCTTTCCCAGCTATCAAATAAATGTGTGGAAATAAACTAAGATATAACTTTTATTTAGTCTGAGTAAAGGATTAATCCTTTTAGCTAGATTAAATAAAAGTTATATCTAAGTTTATTTCCACACTTTTTTTTTTTTATACCCGGGAAAGCTGGGTATTTTGTGTGCTCCTGCACAGTTGTCCTTTGTAGGTAGTGCCACACAGCCCACAGCCCCCCTGTAGATAGCAACCACCCCTCCTTCCAGTAAAGATAACGCCACTGTAGCTCCATGAGGGAGCGGAATCCCCGTGTGGCCGGGGATTCCGGTCCTGGAGCGCTGCTTGATGCCTCTGTCCATATATGGACAGTGACATCAGGGAAAACTCCTGAAGCGGAATCCCCGGTCACAGAGTTGCAGACGCTATGACTGTCGATTCCACTCCAGGAGAAACTCCTGTCCTCTGTGTCCATGACGTCATTGGCATCTCCTGGAGTGGAATCCCCGATCATAGCGTCTGCAACGCTGTGACCGGGGATTCCGCTTCAGGAGTTTTCCCTGATGTCACTGTCCATATATGGACAGAGGCATCAAGCAGCGCTCCAGGACCGGAATCCCCGGCCACACCGGGATTTCGCTCCTTCAGGGAGCTACGGTGGCGCTGTCTTGGAAGGGGGGGGGGTTGATATCTACAGGGGGGCAATATAGCAGAGCAAGGGAGGTATCTCCCTGCTCTGCTGTCTACTAGCGCCGCTGTAGCTGAAGGGAGCTACAGTGGCGCTAGTAGACAGCAGAGCAGGGAGATATGTCCCTGCTCTGCTATAGTGCCGTCGCTACCGCTATAGTAGCCACAGCAGCTGCTAGCGGCGCCACCGCCCTCATGCCCGGTGTCACCGCTAGCAGCCGCTATGGCTGCTACAGCGGTAGCCACTAAGTGAAGAAGCGCCCGGGTGCGACTGCAGTTAGTGTGTGTATCCCCGCTGGTAGTTGCACCGGCGCGGGGATACACACACCCGCTGGCGCCCCTCTTGCCGTGTGGCGGCTGGCGCCCTGTGCGACCACACTGGTCGAACATAGCTAAGGCCGGCCATGGTCTTAGGGTATGTTCACACGCAAACTCAAAAATGTCTGAAAATACGGAGCTGTTTTCAGGAGAAAACCGCTCCTGATTTTCAAACACTTTTTAAGCCACTTGTGATTTTCACTGCATTTTTTACGGCCGGTTTTGGAGCTGTTTTACAATGGAGTCTATGAAAAATGCCTCCAAAAACATCCCAAGAAGTGTCCTGCACTTTTGACGAGCCGTCATTTTACGCGCCATATTTTGACAGCGACGCGTAAAATAAAGGCTTGTGGGAACAGAACATCGTAAATCCTATTGAAAGCAATGGGCAGATGTTTGTAGGCGTATTGGGGGTGTTTTTTCAGGCGTAATTTGAGGCGTAAAACGCCTGAATTACGCCTGAAAACACTGCGTGTGAACATACCCTTATACTCACCTAGCCCCGTACACGCAAGGAAGGAAACTCCAGTCTCCTCAGTCCTACAGCTTATAAGGTGCCGAGACAGGATCCTTGCATATTCTGGAGCAATCCAGTGACATGATCGCGCATGAATCCTGTCCCAGCTTCTCATAGGCTGCAGGTCTAGCGTGGAGGAGCAGGGAGAGGATCGTTTGAGGACGCAAATACAATTCAATACAGCAGTTGCCAGGACACGGTCTGGGATAGTAATTTGCTTGGATTGTCTATGTAAATTCAGGACTTACCGGCAAATTCGGGACGGGCAACTATCTTTAGCTCTGTGTGTATGTATATAAATATTTAAAAGTCATTTCCCACCACCTAAAGTGATGGCATAGCGTGAAGATATGCAACCACTTTCTGATTGGAGTGGCTTTGATTTGCTTGCCCCCCCCCCCCCATCGATTCTAAGAGTAAAAGGACCTCAGTGCCGGGTTAAAAAAATATTTCCCAGTACAGCAGCGCCCCCAGCTGTTAATCAAACTACAGAACACCCCCCCCCCATTCACTTGAAAATAACTGTTGCAGTTCCCTGCGCTGCCACTGGTTACCATGGGGTACCATATACCATACATTGAACACCAAGCAAAAAAAAAAAGTTATACTGGAAGTTACTGAAAAGCACCGTGGGACAATAAGAGGCACTGTGACTGTCTGACAAAACAATACATACTCAAATAAGGGCCTTGCCCTTATACTCCCCCCTCAGCATTCTCAGCTTTTATCAATTTAACTCTCTCCCTGCCGTGTTTCCCTTAGATATGACTGATAAAAAAACAGCCAATAGACCCATTATTGAAAGTCGATGCTGAGATCCCTTCCTTGGCTTCTCTTCTACCTGACCAAGATGCTGCTTCGGGGACATTTCCGCATGAAATGGCATTAACCAAACATACGGGAGGAAGATCTCTCATCCAACGTGAAAGAACTCAGGGCGATCATGTAAACCCTTTTTCATTTCCGACATCTTCTTCAGCAAGATGTCCAGGGTCAATCACATCATCTTTCAGTAATGTTTTATATAAACAGGAAGGCACCGGGAGTCGCTTGTTACGGGAGGAATGCCGTCCGATCGTGTGGTGGACAGAGACCATCATGAATATCATCTCAGCTGCCCATATCTGGGGGAATCTGAACTCAACAGCAGACTGGATCAGGAGGAACATAGTTCACCCAGGGGAGTGGAGCCTGAATCCCAAAGTGTTCTTGGGGATTGTTAAGAAGATTGGCAGACCATCTCTCGATTTCATTTCCACAAGGGCGAATGCCAAAACCAAAAATTTAGCTTACGTTAGCAAATCTAATTTCCTGTTTGCAATAGACAGCCTTCCCATCAGCTGGAAAAGATTCTTCATTTACGTATTTCTCCACATTTCTCTTATTCCAAGAGCTCTGAGAAAAATAGGGGATAAAAGAGTAGAAGTCGATTCTACGATTCTCCCTCACTGGCCCAAAAGAGCTTGGTTTCATCCTATGTTCAATCTATTAATTGTTTATTGTTTACTGCTGATAACATGTCTCTTCTATCCGGACGGTGGAAGTGTCATTAACCTATTTGTGTTATGCCTAATTTTCCACATTTTGCTGTCCCTGGTGACCCTACCCGGAGAAATCTGTCCAGAGAAACCCGTACACACTAGCGGGATAATTCCCAGTTCTAACTAAACCCGATTCATTCTTCTGATGTACCCCTTCATCTTGATGTTATTTATTTTTCTCTGTCTTCAAAACCACCTTCCTACACCTGCCACAGCAAAGATATATGGCTCCTCACACATTTTTGCCCCTCCAAATGTGCAGGGCTTTTTCTATTTCCTCATTTAGGCCAAGGAACCACAAACCTATCCCTATGACTTTTACGTAAACTCCATCATAAAAAAACTTTCCGAAATATTCTCCAATTCCCTGTGCCTCACAACAATGCCCACATTCCAAGCCACAAATCTGCCAACCACATTATTGACCTTTGCCCTGTTAACAGCATTGCATGGCCGCGCTTGCCGCCATACCCTATTTGCTACGCTATCTGACCAAACAATTAGGCTTCCGGGGAAAGGAGCCCACAACCGTAGCTTTATGTCCCGCATCAACTTCCAAGATGTGTAGGATTTCAGATAATTTTCCTGGGTGTGGAGCACATCAGTCGCTCTATCTAATCCAAATTAAAATTATACCTCAGGTAACAGCCTGCTTCACAGCATCCATGCTCTAATAACCAGCGAACAGCCGTATTTCTGGAAAAACTTAATTAATGCCCAACATCAGCCTGAAAAGCTCCCCAATGCACATATAAGTGGCCAACCATCCCCACAAAGGGACCCTCAAAGCACACATGAATTTACTCTCTTGCTGTGTCTGTTAAGCGGACATCATCTACTGACTTGGACACACCAATGGAAACTCCTGATGTCCTTATTAGAGACACTTGTGCCCCCTTCTTAGCCCTAATCTGGCCAAACCCCTCCGGAGAACCCAACCCTTAGAGGCTAATTGCTCATTGCACCAACCACTAAAACTCATTAAAGAAAGGATGCACCGCTTCTGCCCCTGTGCATCTAAAAAGCTTGGGCCCCTTATTCCTTCTTCCCCGGACAATAATTAGAAGGATATACGCTTACCCGGCCATCTCTGGCAGGCGTTTCCAGAAGCCATGGTTTAACCTGGAAGATGATGGACCCACCACCTTAGCTGGTTATACCAATTCCGCCTTCGAATCGTGGCAGAAACTTGGCCTGGTGACGACAAGCTTCAGATTGAGTCCCTCATGGGGTGACACAGGAAGGGTTGTTAGTAATCCTCAGGGCTGTCACCTTTCATCGTCTCTCTGAAGCTGTGGATTGGGCCATTGCTCACCGCTTATTTAAACTGTGGGCCCGTCAAATGATTGGCCGCCAGGCGCTCACTTCCAATGTGGTGGACCGCCACCGAGATATACTGACCCCACCGCTCATGTGTTTTCACGACTAAAGCGTTCAGGAAGACTAGAACGCCTAGCCCATGTCCTGGCAACCGTGGGAGGGTAGGAAGACCTGCAGTATCGGGTAAGCAACTGATCTTCTATAAAACCTAGAAAACCTGTGCCGTGCTGTAAATCAGCATTCCTCAGGCTGGATAGCAGGGGTTCAATGTCGGACATAGTAGTAGGTTCCCTCTCAAGTATTTCTTCTCCCCAGGCCCTTTACTTAAAACCTCCTCAAGATCTGATGGCTGGCAGACAAGTACGCCAATAATTAACCCCAAAAAAACGGTGCGCGTCTTTCATGAATTTTTGCGCAATGTATGACTCCTGTTGGCCACGCCTCTTTCATGGGACATTTTCAGACTGTCGATGTAGATGTCAAACACATAATAAATTTGGCGTTCGCCGTATGCTTCATTTTTGTAGCTCAATACGCAGTAGAATATTAGAGAATTTTACATATTTCTGAAAGACATGCACGATCTTTGGCGTCATTCATGAGAGATTTAAAAAAAAAAAAGAAAGAGGAATCAAAGGGGCGTGGCTTAACACCTAATAACTTGATGATTGCCCCATATGTATTACCGACAAGCGCCATTTTGTGGTGTAAAATTACTAGTGTGCAGCCATGAATAGAAGTGTGTCTAATATGGCGTGAGTTGTGCCGAATGTGTTACGTACTATGCGCCATTTTGATAAATTTTGTGCCAACGCCATTATAAAGTGTCCTTATTACTACTCTATTGAACATATCACTCCCCGATTTTGCAGTAATAAAACATAATTTGACTGCACCGTGTGAACGGACCCTTTACCTGCAAAATTGTTCGTCAATTAAGAGTTTATTCATTCACGGTCGCGCCATTTTGCAGGTAAACAGCAGTTTAACTCGTAAAATCAAGCGACCATTTACAATCAATTTGAGAACGGCGCCTCAGCCGCAATGTATGCTGGTACCCTAAAAGTGTATACACCTTTTATATCAAAATTGCTGCGTTTTAGCCATGAACATGAAAATCCCAGCAAAGAAACGCAATGAAAACTACGGGGAAAAAAACCTCATGTAAATGTACTACTAAGGCCCTGTTCACATGCGGCGGATTCCGCCAAGTTCCGTCTCCCATTCATTTCAATGAGGGTCAGACAATTATTTTTCCCGCTAGCTGATTTTTTCAGCTAGCGGGAAAAAAGAAGAGCCCTGCCCAATCTTCTGGCGGATTCAGCCCGTAGCTCCCATTGGAGTCAAAGGGAGGAGGAATCTTTCTGCCAACGGCAGGAAAAATTCCGTGGCTGGATTTGCGTCGTGACCTGCCACACAAAATCCACAGTGTGAACTGACCCTAAAGCAGACGCTGCGGTTGAGGTGAATTGCTTTCAGTTGCGCTTTTTAAAGGCGCGACCTGTAAAAATTGCAACGACATAGAAAAACATCAGCAAATTGCGGTAACCCTCATGCGGTTTTTATTTTTGTGCAGTTTCAACCGCACCTCGACCACAATACGGATACGTTTAGATAAGACAATTTTGATCGCGTGGTATGAAACATGAAAAATCCTTGCAAAACGCGCACGGTCTTGCCACAATTTTCTGTTGGTTTTGATGCGTTTTTTTCTTGTGCGGTCTTTACAGATAGAACATGGAAAAAATCAGTTTCACATGTAAACACCACACAGGCAAAAACTGCATTGCAAACCCTGGAAATGCAATATTTTTGTTGCGTTTTTTTAACACACGCCAAAAATGTCTCATCTGAATATATCCAAAGTTAAATAAATCCCAGTATGGACTCCACATCACAGCTCATCAGGTGTGGTGGAGAAGGTGTCCAGCTGGGTGTGATCATTATCTGCTGCATGTGAAGGTATGACTATGTGATGGGTGGAGTATAAAGATCTGCTTCCTCCACTCTCTCCTTGTGTTACTTCTTCTGCAGTCAGGATGGAGCGGTGGGTCAGGTGGAGTTGTCTGTTAGTGGTTCTTCTCTATGGACCTGAATTTAGCAGTTCCTTGGTTAGACACCAGCGCCAGTCAGACCCTAGGTGGAGGAACTATCAGCCTGGATGGGGGTCTTCTAGAGGACTTGTACAGGCGGTGTCTGGAGTGGGCTCTCCTAGAGGAAACCCTTGGTCTCCAGTTCAGACTGGATGGGGCTCCAGGTATATTGGAGAGTTTCAACCACGACAGCTTACACAATCTCCAAACTCCCCTATCAGTGTGCAGTGCGGTGAGGACAGGCTGGTGGTGATGGTGACCAGAGACTTCTATGGGAATGGAAAGCTGGTGAAGCCCTCAGACCTGTCCCTAGGATCCCAGCCCTGCAGAGCTGGACCTCAGAGCTCAGATACTACTGTGATCTTTGAAAATGGCCTTCAAGAATGTGGAAGCAATTTGGAGGTAAGCGACTGAAAGAATTACTTTCTGGCTAGGGTTATAATCTCCATATTGAGGCAGTTGACCTTTTACATGATATAAAACCCCCATTTGATCATCCATACTGCAATAAAATGGCTGTCTTTGTAATGGATTACTACTTTACAGTGTTGGCATGACTGCATCATAGGCCTGTGCCTTTCCTTGAGCAATTTTTCCTAACCTCCCCTCCCCCAAAAAAAACGTAATTGCCCTAGGATAAGATGCACATGCTTCTCTATGTATGACACTTGGTAATATTTGGGTTTCTATTACTTGGTTGTCACTCAACCTCTGTAGATAACTTTGTCAATCCATTGTTGTCTTTGCCTGCTACTCTGGATCTCCTGTTTCCACTAGTTTAACTACAACTCATTAGTCTGAGCTGACACTTGAGCATTATGGCTGAATGGCCACCAGCTAACTGATCATGAGAAATATTTGGTATGGTACCGTTATATACGGCTCAGATCGGTAAGCTTGGGCATGGGCCCATTGTAGTGTGGGACATCTTTCCTTGCGCTAACCTTACTGTCGCGTTCCTCCCCCAAGATGACTTCAGACTGGCTTATCTACACCATCAACCTGCGCTACACCCCCACTTCCTCCAGCAGTGTGCCCATCACCAGGTTCAACTCTGCTTTGGTTCCCATCCAGTGTTACTACCCACGGTGAGTCTAGACCAGCAGTGTGGTTCATGGTATGATCTTCTGGAGTTATGAAGCTCCTTTCTGGCTAATACTGGTGGAGCACTAGGATGAGCTGCTTCACATAATTTATATCTGGGCATGTGAACAGTTAATGCTGATGAAAAAGCCATGCACAAACCCTGTTTTGGGACCCTGTACCACTATGTTGCCTCCATAATATGGCATTTGAAGGGGCACACAAATCTTTGCAAATATTTGGGTGATAGTACAACCGCATTGGTCCTGGTACGTCTATCAGCCCTAAGTGCTGTTTTAAGAGGTTGCATAGGATTAAAAAAAAAAAAACCTGTTCCCAGGTTGTCTGGTTTGGCAGCTCCATTTGAAGTGAGCTGTAATATTAGCCACAACCTATGGACAGGTGTGGCACGGTTTTTGGAAGGAAGCAGCCATGATATTATATTCTAGTACAACCCCCTTAGTCATCACCAGGAGCTGAGACTTGAGTAGTCTCCCTTTCCTGCCTTGATTGTGTCTTCAGGCTTTTCAAAAACTTCCACAGCAGATGACTGCCTCTTTTGTTGCCCATCAACTTTTTGTATATGGTTAGCTGCAAGATAAATTAAGGTTATTTTTATTTTTCCTCCTTTTTTAAAACCTTTCAACCTCTCTAGACACGGCAATGTGAGCAGCAAAGCAGTCAAGCCAACATGGATTCCATTTAGTACCACGGTGACCACAGAAGAGCGGCTGGTCTTCTCCTTGCAGCTAATGACTGGTAAGTCTCTCTCCAGCAGTAGGATAGTGGTGCAGAGACTCCTGACCTATGCTAATACCCCAGTATTTTATCTTCAGTGGACTGGAGTGCTCCCAGGTCATCACTGGTCTTCCAGCTTGGTGACATGTTCTACATTGAAGCCTCTTTGGATGTTCAGAACCATGTCCCGATGACCCTGTTTGTTGACAGCTGTGTGGCCACCGTTACTCCCGATGTGACCTCCAGTCCCCGTTATGAGATCATCTCTAACAATGGGTGAGTTTCTATCATCATAAGGCCGGATTTACACGAGCGTGTGCGTTTTGAGCATGCAAAAGGTACATAACAGCTCCGTGTGTCAGCCGCGTATGATGTGTGGCTGCGTGATTTTAGCGCAGCCGCCGTTATGACTCTCTTTGTAGTTTTCACTGCTGTTGCGTGAATCACGCATGTCCCACGGAAGTGCTTCCGTGTTCTGTGCATGATGCGCGAACAACGCACAAATATTGGACATATGAGTTTTACGCAGCAGAAACACGCTGCGTGAAACTCCCGGACAGTCTGCATGGCCCCGTAGACTAACATAGGTCCGTGCGAGGTGTCTGAAAATCACGCGCGTTGCACAGACTTATTACACGGTCGTCTAAATAAGCTCTTACTGTACTAATCCTTAAGGAGCCCATGATCCAAACCAAATCTGTTCTACAGGTGCCTGATGGATGGGATGCAAGAAGATTCCTCTTCAGTCTTTGTCTCACCAAGACCACAAGCCGAGAAGCTTCGCTTCATGGTTGATGCCTTCAGGTTCACGGACAGGGATGTTTCTCTGGTAAGCCTCTACTGATCCTGGTTTACAACCAGTAGCACCTTGGCATATAATCAATTGTCCAAAGCAGATGTCTTTAACTTGGTTAAACCAATGCCTTGTTTAGTAGAGCCCCATGACAATCTGGTCATTAAGTGCCCCCTTTGCTTGGACCCCCCAGCACTCAGCTAAAGTCTGTTGGGTAAGGGTGCAGTCACACATGGCAGATATTTTCTGCGACTAAAAATTTGACTCTCAGAAATCCATGCAACTGCTGCAGGATACACCTCGTTCAGATGAACCGAACTAACCTGTTCCGAAATTTCTGCCACATGTGAATCCACCCTTAGGACAAATGCACGCGATGTGTATTATGTTGGGATTTGGTGCGTAATACAGTCCCAGCATAGTGAATGAGATCAAGTAATTTCATCTACATGTTGAATTTTTCTCCCACTTAAATTTAGCTATGGTGTATGTTTTACAATCTGCAGCACGTCAACATATCTTGTGTTTCCACCTGCAAATTGTATCTGACGAGGTTATTATAAAAATTAAAAAAAATATGCATAAAACCACCTATTTCCACATAAAAAAACCCCCACTTAGGTGTGGATTTTACAAGCAGATTTTCTGCAGTGTGCTTGTAGCCTGAGTGTCCAAATTCCCTGTAGCCCCACCAAGTTGTGCATTATAGTGCCCATTCAAATGGGTTGTGTCTTAATGCAGGGCAGATCCTCGAGCGAGAGACTCCTTTCACTCTGTTTAAGATACTCATCTCTTGGGCAAAGGACCCCATCTTACTCTGAAAACCCGTTCTTATGCTTCACTTAGAAGGCTGGTCTTATTAGTTCCCTAATGAAGACCCGGGAAATGTACTTAGACATCTAATAAAGTAGAATGGGCAACAGGTTGACTTCCATCCATGAGGCCACTTGCCTAGTCAATGAGGGAAATGGTTATAGGACAGACTTATTGGTACAGGAACATGTCCTAGATCACTATTGCCAACATGAAGCTGGTATTGGACATGTGATCGTGATGTAACTTTGAACATTTTAACTCTACACAGTTGTGGGGGGTCAGACTGTGACTTGGCACAATCCTCCTTACATGTTGATGGGAGATGTTGGCACAAACTGTAAGCGAATCATTGCTAGTAAATGGGGAGATGACTTTGAGAAAATGATCTGTAAATGTGTTGTCCTAGATCTATATCACATGTTCTCTGAGAGCTGCTGACATCAACCAGACCCCTGATCCGGTGAACAAGGCCTGCTCCTACAACAAGGCTACCAGCAGGTGAGACCTCCAACAACTGTCACATTCCCTCCTTGTCATGGACTGTAATGGCTCATGTCCTAGGCCCCATACACACGAACGTGTTTTTGCGTCCGCAATTCCCCCGAAAATCCATAGGGAGAATTGCGGACCCATTCATTTCTATGGGCCCATACACACTATCCGTGTTTTCGCACACCACACAAACTCAGGACATGTCTTATTACGGCCCGCAAATTTGATGCGGACATGCCCATAGAAGTCAATGGGCCTGTGGAAAATTCAGGTACACCTCCCGTGTGTCAACCGCAGTTTGCGGAAGTGTTGCTAGGCGACAACCGGGAATGAGTTCTGTCGTCATCCTGTTTTACCTAGGCTCTTTTTTTTTTTTTTTTTATATCCACATTTTGCGGATTACATACGGAGGACATTTCACGGAACACGGTCCTGGAATTTGCGGACCAGAAAAACACTACGGTCATGTGCATGAGGCCTTTGTAGAGGACTTTGTAACTGGTGTCTTGACCTTTGGTTCTGAATCTTTAGTTGGTCTCCTGTGGAAGGATCAAGTGGGATCTGCCAGTGCTGCACCACCAGGAACTGTGCTACTGCTTCAGGCCAGAGAATGACATGGGGCTCCTCACTTGGAAGACCCAGAGGACTTGGGAAGAGAGATGTCGGTGAGTTCTGGTTTGCTGTATACATCACACCACTTCATTCCGCCTCTTGATAATATCCAGACTTTGATAAACATGCTAACACAGCAATTAGGAGGACTTGTGGTATGAAGTCTACAAGTGAACATCAAGAAGTTTCCCTCATTTTTGGATTGTGGTACTCTGATGGTGGTCTCTTAGACCTTTGCTGCATACTTTAGGTTTTGGATAGATACACCATAGTGGCGAGGCTGTTCTAACAAAGAATAAATGTAGACTTCTGTTTTTAGTACTCTACCCAATAGATATGGGTGCAACACTAAGGGAGGGACACTTCTGTACATCACTACTGAAATTGAGTCTTACCTTTTGTCACAGGCATAGACCATTCCTGCCACTGAACTATTACAAGGCCAAATGTGTCCATGTTGTAGACTGCACTCTAGACCTCTACTCCATATTCTACAATACTTGCATTGTTTCTTCCACCAGGTTCTCATCAAGAGAAACATGTCCTGGCGACACTGGGTCCTCTTCTAGTGACTGGAAACAAGCCTAACCAGATCTCTGGAGCAGGACACACTGAAGCTTCCAGAATGACTGCAGGACATCCACCTCTACAGCTGTGGGTGCTGGTGGCCATCGGGTCCGTCAGTTCAGTAGTTGTTGCTGTTGGTCTTACTATGCTTGGAAAATGTCTTCTGAAAAGTTTATCCCACAAAGAATCTGTGTAGAAATAAAAAACATTTTGGTTAATCCTTGTTATTGGGTCTTCTTGAAGTAGGCAAGATTAAGTTAATTTGCCAAGTTTAATGGTGGTTGCCTCCAGGGATGTAAATGGAGACTATGGGGTCTGTGTAAGAAAAATGTTGGGGCTTCCTATATAATAGATGGTTTAAGGGAGTTGCTCATCATAGAGTTCCTATCTGACAATGCCGTCAATGATTCACCAATTTTCCTAGTGGGCTGTAATTCTGAACCATGGCACTCATAATGTCCTCTACATGTGTCAAACAAGAAGCCATGCTTATTTAGATGGTGGTGGATTCCTTTTGTCTACAGCTATATATCTAATATATCCTTCACTGGCTGTGTGCCTTATGCAGAAGGTGGATAACACTATGTATTACCAGATAGATCTTCTCACCCCAAACACTAGTTGTACATTTAAAGATGGTTCTTCTGTAAAACACTTGGCTGTTTCATGGTGCAGGAAGGAGGAGGGGGGGTTGAGGGAGACAGTCCAGTGACCTATTGACACCCTGCGATCGTGTTGCAGATGGTCCTCTTACTTCTGTCAAACCCCCTTAGAAGCTGTGGTTGCTTTTCACTGACCTCTAAGGAGGTTAAATGGATGTTACTGCAGAATGTTGGCCATATCTCTCATTGAAACTGCCATGTCGTGGCAGGTGCGCTCGCACAATTTGAGCAAATTGTGCGCGAACAACCTCCCTATTGTAAGTAGATTTAGCAGTAATGCATATTTATATTTAGCGGCTTAGGTGGCATTAGTGCTCGCAATGCGCGGTCGCCATTTTCATGTGTGTGTATATACAGATGTAGCTATCTTTATCATGACTCTTAATGCATAAAACAGTGGATAGATCTCTTATCTTGACTTTCAGTGGCTTTTGTGTAATATCACGCTGCAGCAAGTTATCAATCAAGTTAAAGATGGCTACATCCATACAGAGATGTAGCTAGGTTCTCCAGCACCCGGGGCAAAGATTCAGTTTGGCGCCCCCCCTCGCCATGTTTTTGTTTGCTCTACCAATTGACATGTCATTTGTTTTCCACATTTCTTTTTATGTAACGCAAGCATAAAAACATTTATACATTTTACAAGCGCAATAGTTCTATACGCAACACCAGAATAGTGCTCAGTACATAAATACAGCACCAGAACCAAGCTCAGTACATAAATACAGCCCCAGAACCAAGCTCATTACATATGTACAGCACCAGCACAAATACAGCTCAATTTAGTGCAACCCCTGCCGTATAGGTGTGTATGGCGTAAAACTACAGCTCCCAGCATGGTCCGAACAATGGTAAGGAGTTGCTGTTTCACAAAAAAATAAATGCTATCACACCACCCATCTCGCTGCAGATCATACAGTGACTACATTACTGATTCGAGGCAGAATAAACATTTACATTAAGTGACTCACCGGTGACGTCTCAGATTCTAGTTCTTTTTCTCCATCCGGTCCAGACCTCTATGATATTCTCCGGTCACAGACCATTTCTGCAGTTTGCCGCTCAGAAGTCTTCAGCTTCTCACTTTTCCAAAATTTCTACACCTATAAATAAAGAGTTCTCATTTGACCACACACTACGCCCCTAAATATAATAGTGCCATACACTGCACCTCAAATTATAATAGCACCATACACCGTGTCCCACATACACTGTGCCACCTGTAGATAGTCCTCCACAGATAGCCCACCTGTGTATATGGCCCCCCCCTGTAGATATAGCCCACCCCTGTGTATAGTGCTCCACAGATAGTTTCTCCCCCCCCCCCCCCCCGTAGATGAGGGTCCCGCCGATGAGGGTTGTCCCGTAGATAGTCCCACACTTTTTTTATTTACAATTTAAAAAAACACTTCTTAATCCCGTTCCCACGCTGGCCGGCAGCAATGGAGACCTGCTCTCTTCTGCGCCGGTCTCCTGGGGGTTGAACGAAGCGTCTATGAAAGGCGTGGATTGGCTGGGCAGGATGGCTTTCCCTGTCAATCAGCGCCTTTCATCGACAGAAGCTTCACTGGTACAAAAGCGCTGAATAGCCGGGGCCCGGTCATTCATTGCTTCTAATTGTACCTGTGTCATATAGACACAGGCACAATTATAGTGGAGGGGGCGCTGGTGCCCCCCTCTAAGTTGCGCCTGGGGCCCATGCCCTGCCCCCCCCCCAGCAACGCCCCTGCATCCATATAACACCTGGTGGTGTGGGCACAGATCCTGTGACATCACTGCTTCGTAATAGTATTGTGATTCCTGGGAATGTACTGCTTACTGATATGTAGCTGCAGGAAGGGGTTAAAGTCTACAATTCGACTCCATTCTAAAATGGAATTGTATTTGAGGGATTCAATCCCATTTTACTACAGAAAAACTAACCACAATTGCAGTGTGAATGCAGCCTTAGGACCCATGCACATGACCGCAAAAAAAACTCCGTAATTGCGGACCACAATACGGTCCTCAATTACGGACCCGCCTGGTTCTGTTGGCCGCAAACACCTTTGCGTAGTGCTACGAAAATGTGTTCGTGCTGGGAGATATGGAGCATGTCCTACTTTTCTGATTTTACGGGCTGTACTCCGATACTTAGTATGGGAGCACAGCACGAAAATGTTGCGCATCGGCGGCCGGCTGTGCCCGCAATCGCAGGCTATGATTATGGGCATGGCCGTGTGCATGAGGCCTTAGTCTGGATATCTACCATAACTATCCGATTTCCATAAAAATTGGCCGTGCACTAGTACCCCAGAAGCGTTTTTTTTTTAACAGATTTGGCCACTTTTCAGATTTTGCAAGAGGGACAACAAAGTGCAGCCATATTGGTTATTAATCTTTCATCTAGGCAAATGACAGTGAAACAGCCTTTGTAGTTGGTATCAGACAATATAAGTGACTAGTATGGCCTCAACTCCTATGATAACCTTGGCAAAAAAAAAGTCTATAACAAACTATACTTTGGGGGAGGGGGGGGGTGTACTGTAAGTTCTGCAGTCATTAGCAAAGTGCTGTAGGTCTACATTCTGAATTCACCAGGGATGACGGTAGGCGCTGGTACAGGGGAAATGGCACCACCACATAAGTAAATAGCCAGGCCGACTCTGCCACAATGGGAGCTGCTCACTCTTTGGTTGGGGCTCCATGCAGCCTATAGAGGGACTGCTGTGGTCTGTAGGATTTGATATGGAAAACTGAGTGACCCTGCAGAGAAGACTGTAAATTTAGGACCATGGACAGAAATACACCACATCTAAAGACTACTTTGACTCTTGAAATGTTGCTGCGACCTAGTGCATTCCTTACTCCAGATACAAAGAATCACATTGATTATATAGAATACACAGTATGGGTGCAGACCTCAGTAGGACTTTATCCAAGGTCCTCTTGTATAGGCAAAAAGAGAAGCCAGACAGCACATCCAAAAAATGACCTATTCTAAGCTATCACAAGGGCATATGTTTGGTGAAGTTTAAATCCGATACGACCTGTCTGGTGTTTTGTGTTGGTCAGTGACGGTTGGATCAGGGAGGACTGTCATGTCTGCTCACCTATCAAATCTTAAGTGTCTGTAAAGGTGAGAATATTTGTGGGATGGATCAGATTGTTTATGGATTTCTATAAAGTTTAGAGGTATTCCGGTTAAAACAAGTGACCCCCCCCCCCCCTATCCGTAGGGGGTAACTTGCTGATCGGTGTGTGTGACCGATGGCAGGGACCTCCACTGACAGGGCCGGCCTTAGGTTGGATGGCGCCTTGTGCGGGACTCGCTATTTCCGCCCTCTACACAAACCATGATCAGGGGACTGTAGAGTGCGTACACTCATAAGGGTCATGTTACTTTACTCACTCCCATTCCCCCCATTAGTGGCCATCCCCCCTCCCATCCCTATAATAAAACTCGGACACTTGAGGTTGGATAAATTCGGCCACAGCAGCCATTTTATTTACAAACAAACAATGAACAACAATTTACAAATAAGAATAACAATGGAAGGGGAGTCCTTGGAGCTACAAAAGTCTGTCACCAAACAGCCCATCTGCATCATATTTTACTCCCAGCCGTCACCCTACAGGCTCGGGGGCACCGTCATACCTGCAGTTGGCTGACCTAAACATACCGCCAAGACTTACACGGGACAATCTCCGACCATACCACTTTAACCCCCGGGAAACTGGACCACAACCTAAGTAATGGCCCTAATCAATTCCAGGAAAGAACGACTACCCAAATCATTACCCCCCACATGCAAAACCAGGACATCCGGAGCTCTATCCACCTTGCACAAACCTGTATACATCAGGCAACACCTGATTCCACACCATACCTCTACTCCCCAGCCACCGCACCAATACCTCCTCCCGCCGAAAACCCAACTGCCGCCCGTCCGGACGAACACCGGCCTGCTCTGCCTCCCAATGAACGTACGAATGCCCGATGATCCACACCAGTCGGCAAGGAACACCTAGGACAATTCAAACCAAATATATGAAAAACAAAGCTATGCATAGATGTTGGAGGAGAGAGAGTGAGGGTGGAATTAAAAACATCACACACAAAATTATCATAAAAACTGAGGGCGCGCGTATAACTGGAAATGGCGGGAATCCCATCTACCTATTAGCTTCACCACCTCCGCCCCCA
The DNA here is from genome assembly GCF_050947455.1 of Rhinoderma darwinii. NCBI lineage: Eukaryota > Metazoa > Chordata > Amphibia > Anura > Rhinodermatidae > Rhinoderma > Rhinoderma darwinii. Next base: position 420,212,164 of record NC_134689.1, read on the forward strand.
ACCCCCAGGACACAGCCTCCAACGCCGCCCCAATACGAAATGAATGGGGGGAAAACAAAGACACCTCCAATCCCAACTGCCGCAGGCACCTACGAAAAACCCAAGTAAACTGGTATCGGGACAGAAAGGACCAGTCCTCGTGAAACAACAACTGCCCACTCATCACCGGCCAAACCTCTCTGTACCCCGCAAAGCATGTGACCTGGCACATCCTGGCCCCCTGGCTGCCCCCAACATCACTCTCTTACCCTGACCCCCCCTGATCCGTCTTAGAATGCCGAATCCAGAATTCCACAATCCTGTCTGCCAACAACACATCTTCCATCCTCAACCCCCCAGCCCTCCTAGTGCTGGGCGCCACCACCCTCAGGGCCCCAAAAAACGCCCAAGAGAACGCCAATCTATATAAAGTCACCTCAAAACTAGAAAAGCAAACCTCACTCAACATCCCCCAACAACTGTTCCAACAACACAAAAGACACCGGGCGACGATGATCCAGTAACAGTCTCCCCTTCCTATAACCCTTCAGGGCCTGGCCAACCAAAAAACTATTTGTAATATCCCTGTACCACCGGAGCTTAAAACCAAAAGCCAGGGCTACCACAAAATGACTAACCTTGGACACCGACCAGCCCATGATAGAGACCTGTCCCAGAAAAACCAGCAACGCCACCACCCGATCGTCATCTGTCCTTACCCCATCCAGAGCTGCTAGCCAACTTTCCCACTCCCGCCACGCAGAATCATAAGCAGCCCAAGTCCCCGGAGCAAGCGAGGCCCAAATCAATTCTCCTGCGGCTCGTAACCCAGCCCCCACAGCCACTCCGGGCAAGAGATCCCTTCCGCATCTGCGTCCGGAGCCATCATCCGGAAACGGTCCCACTGCAATCGAGAATGAGAATCTGCGATGTCATTCTGGACACCCTAACACATGAACCGCCACAATCCATGCGTTCAAGGACAGGCAACGTAAAACTAGGTGTCTCAAAATCCAGACAACCGGGGGGTCGAAGCTGACACATTTTATGTTAGCCCCCACCACCCCCAAATTGTCACAATGGAAAAGGACCTTGCTGTCCCGAAACCTCTCGCTCCAAATTTCCACCACCACCACGATGGGAAAGAGTTCAAGGAAAGCAAGGTTCTTCACCAAACCCAACTCCACCCACTTCTCCGGCCATCGAGCAGCGCACCACTGTCCCCTGCAGTAAGCCACAAACCCCTCCCCCCGCCCCATCTGTAAACAACTCCCAATCAACGCTGTCTACCACCGGGGACATAATAAAGGACTTCCCATTATAACAATGTAAAAAGTCAAACCAAACTGCAAAATCCGCCCTAAGCTCTTTATTCAGACAAATAAAATGATGTGAGGCCGACACCCTGGCCGTCGCTCCCGACAGCCGCCTGCTAAAAATCCGACCCATGGGCATGATCCTACAAGCAAAATTGAGCTTTCCCAACAAGGACTGCAAAGCGCGCAAAGAGATCTTCCGCAAACGGACCTGCCATACGCCCTAATTCCACCTCCTTCCACAACTTATCCCCAACCACCCCCGGATACTGCAACGCTGAACGCAAATTACGCAAGGTAAACGGCACCTTATGCGCGGGGGCAGGGATACGGAAACCAACCCGAAAACCATTTAATAACAAAACTGCCCTTGATCTATCAGGGAATCTATTTAGAAAGGGCACCATTTCTTCCCACTTCATCGGTGTCAGGCCCTTGACCAGCGCCCCCTGCCCCCGTCCTTTACCATTTCAAAAACACTTAACGGCCCCGTGAGAAATCCTGCCGCAGGAGGAACAGCTATGTTTAAACTTACAACCCGGTCCGAACTTACACTGGCCCTCATTAAACTGGCAGCAGAACCCGGCTTTTCCTCCTGCCCCACCTGATCACCCCCCAGAAAGCACTGAGGGGCCGGCTGACCCGGCCCCACCCCCAGGAAAGGGCTGGCCAAAGCGCACCGGAGCCATGACCCGCAACCACAACCTAATATCCTTGTTATCCCATCTAATGTCAGGTCGCACAGCTTTCCGCTGTCGGAACTGCTCATCATAGAGCAGCCACTTCTGCCCGCCGTAAACTAGATGAGCTTCCCCGATAGCATCCATATAACAGAAGAGGCCGGAACAATGTTCAGGTGTCTTCTGCCCTATTACGCTCGTTAAATCGCAAACGCTTGCAACCAATTGACAAAAGTTTGAGGAATCAACCGATAGCGACGTTTTTCTTCCTTCTCCTTTTTACTTTCCAACCATTTCCCTTTATCTAAATTGAACTTTTCCAAAGGCAATAATGAAAAAAAATCAACAAATTCGTCCCTCCATATTTGTTCCCTTACTTCAGGCTTCAGATGCGCTCCTAACGGGCCTTCAAATCATACATACACCTCGCCCTTCGCCTTATCATCCAACCTCATCCACCGCCCCATCCTTTTCCGTCTGCACCGACACTGCCACACCCGATTCCTTAGACACCCCCCAGCCCCACCTGGTGTACTTTCCACCAATGCATGCCCCACCGACGGCGCCACCCACCCTGAAGTCGGAGATGGGGAACCCAACACCCCCCCCCCGCATCGCGCCAAAAGCTCACGCACACAACCCAACAATTCACAAATCCCCCCCCCCTCACCAACCGCACCCCTGAAACTACTCACGCTACACCCCGGCAACCCCTTAGGACCCCCAGGGACCAAAATATAGCAGGCAATGAAAAAGTAGGAGACATCAACTCACCGGGCTGCGTAGGTGCTGTTTCCCCACCAGCCAGGGCGAAGGATTCATCAAGACGTCCATCCTGTCCACCGACCTCCCATTCGTCAACTTCATCCGGACTAGCCGGCCCCGGACAAGCGTCACACGACTGACAGCCACGCCTGGAACCCTTGACATTATCCTGTGGACCGGCGGGTTTCCCGACTGGATCATCGCCAGCACGACCCGCCGCAAATCTTGGATCCCATCGTCTGGAGGCCGAGGGCGGTCCCAGCTGCAAGGGAGCCTGCCCTCCCACCTCCGCTGAGCCAGGCCGGCTGACAGGATTCCTCTCAGACCGGGCCGTCCTGCTTCCGGCAGCCGAGCGGGGAGCCTGGCCTGGAGAGTCCCTCGTGGGGCTCCTTATCCGGCGCCTGGCTCGCGGCATAATGTCTGGGCTCAATCTCTCTGGAGGCCTCATGCGAAGGGACCGCCGCCGAGGAGGAGGAAATGACGTCACCGCTTGAGCCCCGGATCCAACCACCGACACATCCTCTGCTCCTGCCGCCGGAGCAGAGGGCTCCACCCGCTCCTTGCCTCGTCTGCTCACCGCAGAGCTTGAAGCCGCCGACAGCGGGCCTGATAGCCCCAGTCCCTCCTCAAGCTACGCCATGCCTCGTTCTGCCATGGCCGCCCGGAGCTGAGTGAGTAGGGCATCCATTGTTGAAGCATTGCAGGACAAGCTTTCCTGTGCTTCCTTGTGTAATGGCGTCCTTCCTCTCTGCCCACCCTTAAATAACCTTGCCTCGCCCCACTAACCTCCGCCCCCCACTACCTCCTAACCACCCCTCCTAACTCCTTTAACTCTTTCCCTGCCTACATCCCTGATCATGGTGGCCTCCCCCCAGGTCATTCTGCCGGGTCCGGCCTGTACTAGAATAAACCACATATACAGATACGCACATACTGGAACATATATACTGTACATACATAAAGACAGATATTTAGACATAAAGGCAACTATACATACACACACACACACACCGGCAGATAAATACACAGACAGGAACATATACAAATACATAAAAGGCACATATATGCAAGCACAAAGACACATTCACAAACATACTCATATATACCCAGTACAGATAATGTATTACATGTTACCTGCAGTCCTATGTAACACCACAGATAACACAGTGATAACGCTCTGGGTACAGATAATGTAGTAGCTGTTACCTGCAGTCCTATGTAACACCACAGATAACACACAGTGATAACTCTCTGAGTACAGATAATGTAGTAGATGTTACCTGCAGTCCTATGTAACACCACAGATAACACAGTGATAACTCTCTGAGTACAGATAATGTAGTAGTGTTACCTGCAGTCCTATGTAACACCACAGATAACACAGTGATAACTCTCTGAGTACAGATAATGTAGATGTTACCTGCAGTCCTATGTAACACCACTGATAACACACAGTGATAACTCTCTGAGTACAGATAATGTAGTAGTGTTACCTGCAGTCCTATGCAGGGCCGGCCTTAGGCTACAGGGTGCGAAATTGCCCTTTGGCGCCCCCCACTCCATTTATCATTGTTATGTATTGTCGGCATTTGGTGCTTTTGTTTGTGCATTTGTCACGCCTAAAAACGCGTCAAAAATGCTTGGTTTAAGCAGCCCATTGACATCAATGGTATAGTGCGGCGTTAGTGCATACGACGCATTTTGTTTAAAAATGTGTAGTGTAAAAAAAGAAGTGTCAGGTCAATTCTATTGCACGTAAAACACACGGAAAATGCGCCAAAATTGCACCTAATTCCTATAGTCAATGGGAGTTCTAAATGAGCAGCAAAAAAACACGCCGAAGGCGTGCAAAAAAACGCGATGAATAGGCGTCAAAAGCGCCTGTAGTTTAAAAAGTACTTTACAAAAACACTAGTGTTTTTAAGGGTATGTGCACGCGCAAGATAAAAAACGTCTCAAAATGTGGAGCTGTTTTCAAGGGAAAACAGCTCCTGATTTTCAGCCATTTTTTATTTAAAGTCGCGTTTTTCACCGCGTTTTTAACAGACGTTTTTGGAGCTGTTTTTCTATAGAGTCTATGAAAAACGGCCCCAAAAACGGCTGAAGAAGTGACATGCACTTCTCTTTGTGGCCATATTTTTCTGTGGCCGTTTTTCAAAACGCCCGCGTAAAATACGCCCCGTCGACGCAGAACGCCGTTTTCCCAATGGGCAGATGTTTGGAGGCGTTCTGCTTCCGATTTTCTGCCATTTTTAGCACAGTGTGAACAAGGCCTATGTTTTGGTAAGGCTGTTTTCACATTACGTCCTGCCTGTCCATTTATCATATGCGGTGGAAAAGCTCCTGGCGCATACATTAAATGGACATAAAAAACATACAGTATAATTTTTTTTTACTGGACGTCACTACATAAAATGGCGCAGTACCACCCGAACTGAGGCTTTTTTAACCTCCATCAGGTGTATGGGACGGTTTACCATACGTTCTGGGAGCATACATTACACGGATGGGCAGGATATAATGTGAAATTACCTTTAGGCCTTATTTACACTAGCATGTTAAACGTCCGTGTGACGGCTGTTGAAAGATCGGCCGTCCCACGGACCTTTGTAATTCAATGTGGCCATTCACACAGCCGTTGTTTCAACGGACCGTGTGCAGGGTCCGTGAGAAAATAGGACATGTCCTATTTTATCACGCTTCACGCATCCCTCCATAGACTCATCTATGGGGGATGCGAGACATCGCGTCCAACGCGCCGAGCATGGATGCACCTCGGGCGTCAAAAACTGCAGTTTTTGACGTCCGAGGTGCGAAACGCTCGTGTATATAAGGCCTAGGCTGAGTTCACACGGGGAGGATACGCTGCGTAAAAGAACGCAGCATATCCGCCCTGTGCGCCGCAAGGAATTTGTGGCGAAAAACCGCACCAAACTGTGGGGCAGTTTTTCGCCTGGAATGTCTGCTGCGGAAAACTGCAGCACTTACAGACAGCCTGCTTGCACGCCGGCCTCCTGGGATGAGGTTTCATCCATGTGACCACCGCTACAGCCTGTGCCACCAGGGCAATTTCTGGAATTAATGTATTAATTGTTTACTGCTGATAACATGTCTCTTCTATCCGGATGGTGGAAGTGTCATTAACCTATTTGTGTGAGGGTATGTTCACACGGCAGCATCCGTAACGGCTGACATTACGGGGCTGTTTTCAGGCTGAAACATCCCCGTAATTTCAGCCGTTACGGACGCCCTCGTGTGAACATACCCTCACCCGGCATCCCTGGCAGGCGTTTCCAGAAGCCATGTTTAACCTAGAAGATGATGGACCTACTACCTTAGCTGGTTTTACCAATTCGGCCTTCGAATCGTGACAGATACTTGGCCTGGTGACGACAAACTTCAGATCGAGTCCCTCATGGGGTGACACAGGAAGTGTTGTTAGTAATCCTCAGGGCTGTCGCCTTTCATCTTCTCTCTGAAGCTGTGGATGGGGCCATTTCTCACTGCTTATTTAAACTGTGGGCCCACCAAAGGTGGCCACCAGGCGCTCACTTCCAATGAGGGGGACTACCACCGAGATATACTGGACCCCACCGCTCTTATTCATGTGATGTGACATGGCTAGAATCGCCAGAGGAGCCTGACCGCTATGTTGGACAGACAGCGATGTCCCTAGCCGAGCTGACTCATCGCCCGATGCATCAGCAGGTGTGTCAGTTATATCCTCCGGAGCTGGAGTTTGCTATGTGGGCAGTGGGGTAAGAACATTGACCATGGAGTTGCGCCTGGAAGCTGGATGACTCCCTTACCTTCCGGACTCCCATGCAGAATGTCGCTTGGGGACAGAAGATCCCTGATGGCACTCTGAGGCTTGCGCAGTCCACGCCGTGTGTTTTCACACCTAAAGCGTTCAGGAAGACTAGTATACCTAGCCCATGTCCTGGCAACTGGGGGGAGCAGGAAGACCTGCAGTATCGGGTAAGAAACTGATCTTCTAGAAAACCTAGAATACCTGGGCCGTGCTGCATTCCCCAGGTTGGATAGCAGGGCTTCAATGTCGGACATAGTGGTAGATTTCCGCTCAAGTAAGGCTGGATTCACACGAGCATGTTCGGTCGGTAAAGGACGGAATGTATTTCGGCCGCGTTTCCCGGACCGAACACACTGCAGGGAGCCGGACTTCTAGCATCATAGTTATGTACGACGCTAGGAGTCGATGCTTCACTGCGGGACAACTGTCCCGTACAGTAATCATGTTTTCAGTACAGGACAGTAGTTCCACGGAGAGGCCGGGACCCCTAGCGTCGTACATAACTATGATGCTAGGAGCCCGGCTCCCGGCAGTGTGTTCGGTCCGGGAAATGCGGCCGAAATACGTTCCGTACTTTACAGACCGAACATGCTCGTGTGAATCCAGCCTAATTCTTCTCCCCTCCAGGCCCTTTACTTAAAACCTCCTTAAGATCCCATGGTTGGCAGACAAGTACGCCAATAATTAACAAAAAAAACGGTGCGCGTCTTTCATGAATTTTTGCGCAATGTATGACTCCTGTTGGCCACGCCTCTTTCACTTGCCATTTTCAAACTGTCGATGTAGGTGTCAAACACATAATAAATTTGGCGTTCGCCATATGCTCCATTTTTGTAGCTCAATACGCAGGAGAATATTAGAGAATTTTACATATTTCTGAAAGACATGCACGATCTTTGGCGTCATTCATGAGAGATTAAAAAAAAAAGAGGAATCAAAGGGGCGTGGCTTAACACCGAATAACTTGATGATTGCCCCATATGTATTACCGACAAGCGCCATTTTGTGGTGTAAAATTACTAGTGTGCAGCCATGAATAGGTGTAAGTGTGTCCAATATGGCGTGAGCTGTGCCGAATGTGTTACGTACTATGCGCCATTTTGATAAATTTTGTGCCAACGCCATTATAAAGTGTCCTTATTACTACTCTATTGAACATATCACTCCCCGATTTTTCAGTAATAAGACATAATTTGACTGCACCGTGTGAACGGACCCTTTACCTGCAAAATCATTTGTCTATTAAGGGGGTCTATTCATTCACGGTCGCGCCATTTTGCAGGTAAACAGCAGTTTAACTCGTAAAATCAAGCGACCATTTACAATCAATTTGAGAACGGCACCGCAGCCGCAATGTATGCTGGTACCCTAAAAGTGTATACACCTTTTATATCAAAAACGCTGCACTTTAGCCATGAACATGAAAATCACAGCAAAGAAACGCAATGAAAACTACGGGGAAAAAAACCTCATGTAAATGTACTACTAAGGCCCTGCTCCGCCACAAAGTTCCGTCTCCTATTCATTTCAATGGGGGTCGGACAATTATTTTTCCCGCTGGCTAATTTTTTCAGCTAGCGGGGAAAAGAAGAGCCCTGCCTAATCTTCTGGCGGATTCAGCCCGAAGGTCCCATTGAAGTCAAAGGGAGGAGGAATCTTTCTGCCAATGTGACCTGCCACGCCAAATCCACAGTGTGAACTGACCCTAAAGCAGACGCTGCGGTTGAGGTGAATTGCTTTTAGTTGCGGTTTTTAAAGCGGCGACCTGTAAAAATTGCAACGACATTGAAAAACATCAGCAAATTGCGGTAACCCGCATGCGGTTTTTAGTTTTGTGCAGTTTCAACCGCACCTCGACCACGATACGGGTACGTTTAGATAAGACAATTTTGATTGCGGGGTAAGAAAAATCGTTGCATAACGCGTACGGTCTTACCGCAATATTCTGTTGGTTTTGATGCGTTCTTTTTTTGTGCGGTTTTTACAGATTAATCATGAAAAATCAGTTTCACCTGTAAACACCACACAGGCAAAAAGTGCATTGCAAACTGTGGAGATTTTTTTATGCGTTTTTTACCACACGCCAAAAATGTCTCATCTGAATACATCCAAAGGTAAAGAAATCCCAGTATGGACTCCACATCACAGCTCATCAGGTATGGTGGAGAAGGTGTCCAGCTGGGTGTGATCATTATCTGCTCCATGTGATGGGTGGAGTATAAAGATCTGCTCACTCCACTCTCTCCTTGTGTTACTTCTTCTGCAGTCAGGATGGAGTTGTGGGTCAGGTGGAGTTGGCTATTAGTGGGTCTTCTCTGTGGACTAGGCTTTAGCAGTTCCTTGGTTAGACACCAGCGCCAGTCAGACCCTAGGTGGAGGGATTATCAGCCTGGATGGGGATCTTCTAGAGGACTTGGACAACCTGTGTCTGGAGTGGGCTCTCCTAGAGGAATCCCTTGGTCTCCAGTTCAGACTGGATGGGGCTCCAGGTATCCTGGAGAGTTTCAACCACGACAGCTTACACAATCTCCAAACTCCCCTATCAGTGTGCAGTGCGGTGAGGACAGGCTGGTGGTGATGGTGACCAGAGACTTCTATGGGAATGGAAAGCTGGTGAAGCCCTCAGACCTGTCCCTAGGATCCCAGCCCTGCAGAGCTGGACCACAGAGCTCAGATACTACTGTGATCTTTGAAAATGGCCTTCAAGAATGTGGGAGCAACTTGGAGGTAAGTGATTGAAGGAATAATTCCTTTCTGGCTGTGGTTATATTTTATTCTCCTCTGTATTGAGGCAGTTGACCTTCTTCACGACATAAACCCCCCCCCCCCCATTTAGTCATCCATACTATGCAATAAAATTGCTGTCATTGTAATTACTACTTTACAGTGGTGGCATGACTGCATCGAAGGCCTGTGCCTTTCCTTGAGCAATCTTTCCTAACCTCTCCCTCTCCAACAAAACCTAGTAGTTGCCCCAGGATAAGATGCACATTCTTCTCTCTATTTATGACACTTTGTAATATTTGGATTTCTATTACTTGGTAGTCAGTGTGTGTGTGTGTGTGTGTGTGTGTGTGTGTGTGTATATATTATATTTGGTCTATCATTGTGTGGCCTTTGCCTGCTACTCTGGATCTCTTGTTTCCGCTAGTTTAACTACAACTCATTAGTCTGAGCTGACACTTGAGCATTATGGCTGAATGCCCACCAGCTAACTGATCAGGAGAAATATTTGGTATGGTACTGTTATATACAGTTCAGATCTGTAGTCTTGGGCATAGGCCCATTTTTAGTGGGCGACGTTTCTCCTTGATGCCTAATTCATAAAATTGTAACAGTCTAATCTTACTGCCATGTTCCTTCCCAAGATGACTCCAGACTGGCTTATCTACACGATCAACCTGCGCTACACCCCCACTTCCTCCAGCAATGTGCCCATCACCAGGTTCAATTCTGCTTTGGTTCCCATCCAGTGTTACTACCCACGGTGAGTCTATAACCATTGTGTGGTTCATGGTATGATCTTCTGGAGTTATGACGCTCCTTTCTGGCTTATACTAGTGGAGCACTAGGATGAGCTGCTTCACATAAAAATGTATATCTAGGCAAATGTGAAATGTTAATGAGCCATGCACAAACCCTGTATTGAGACCCATTGTGTCTTTCTGTACCACTGTATGTTACCTCCATAATACAGCATCTAAAGGGGCACACCAAAATCAGAGGGCCTTGCAAATATTTGGGTGATATACGAAGACCCATGCTGTGTGGATTTGTACTGTCTGTATCAGCCCTAAGTGCTGTTTTAAGAGGTTGCACAGGTTTAAAAAAAACCTGTTCACAGGTTGTCTGGTTTTGCAGCTCCATTAAAATGAGCTGTAATACTAGACACAACCTGTGGACAGGTGTGGCATTGTTTTTTGGAAGGAAGCAGCCATTCTTTTACATTCTAGTACAACCCCCTTAAGTCTCATGGCTCTGGTGATCACCGAGTAGTCTCCCCTTCCTGCCTTGATCGTGTCTTCAGGCTTTCCAAAAACTTGCACAGCAGATGACTGCCTCTTTTGTTGACTGTCAAATTTTTGGATATGGTTGGCTGCGAGATATGCAAGTTTTTTTTTTTTTTATTCTTCTCTGTATCTCCTTTAAAACCTGTAGACATGGCAATGTGAGCAGCAACGCAGTCAAGCCAACATGGATTCCATTCAGTACCACGGTGACCACAGAAGAGCGGCTGGTCTTCTCCTTGCGTCTAATGACTGGTAACTCTCTTTCCAGCAGTAGGGTAGTGGTGCAGAGACTCCTGACCTATGCTAATACCCCAGTATTTTATCTTCAGGGGACTGGAGTGCTCCTAGGTCATCACTGGTCTTCCAGCTTGGTGACATGTTCTACATTGAAGCCTCTTTGGATGTTCAGAACCATGTCCCGATGACCCTGTTTGTTGACAGCTGTGTGGCCACCATTACCCCAGATGTGACCTCCAATCCTCGATATGAGATCATCTCTAACAATGGGTGAGTATTTATCATCAATATTGTACTAATCCTCAAGGAGCCCATGATCCAAACCAAATCTGTTCTACAGGTGCCTGATGGATGGGATGCAAGAAGATTCCTCTTCAGTCTTTGTCTCCCCAAGACCACAAGCTGAGAAGCTTCGCTTCATGGTTGATGCCTTCAGGTTCACGGACAGGGATGTTTCTCAGGTAAGTCTCTACTGATCCTGGTTTTCAACCACTAGCACCTCAGCATATAGTCCATTGTCCAAAGCAGATATCTTTAACTAACTTAAAGTCAAGCCAATCCTTTCTTTAGAAGAGCCCCATGACAATCTGGTCATTAAGTGCCCCCTTTGCTTGGACCCCCCCAGCACTCAGCTGAAGTCTGTTGGGTAAGGGTGCAGTCACACGTGGTAGACATTTTCTGTGACTCAGAATCTGATAACTCTCCGAAATCCATGCAACTGCGGCAGGATCCACCCCGTTCAGATGAACAGCATTAACCTGTTTAGTTCTGAAATTTCTGCCACATGTGAATCCACCCTTGGGACAAATGCACACGACGCGTATTATGTGGGTATTTGGCACGCAAATTTTCCTGCAGCAAAACGTAGTATTACTGTACCAGCAAAGTGAATGAGATCAAGTAATTTCATCTACATGTTGAAATCTTGTGTTTCCGCTTGCAAATTGTATCTGACTAGGTTATTAAGAAAAAAAACACACCTATTTTCACACAAAACACTATTCGGTGTGGGTTTTACAGGCTGTTTTGATGCAGATTTTCTGCAGTGTGCTTGTAGCCTGAGTGTTCAATTTCCCTGCAGCCCCACCAAGTTGTGCATTATAGTGCCCATTCAAATGGGTTTTCTATGTTCATGCAGGACAGGTTTTTGAGAGCGAGAGAATCCTTTCACTCTGTTTAAGATACTCATCTCTTGGGCTAAGGACTCCCATCTAACTCTGAAAACCCATTCTTATGCCTCACTTAGAGGGCTGGTCTTAGTTCCCTAATGAAGACCTGGAAAATTGACTGACATCTAATAAAATAGAATGGACAACAGTTTTGACTTCCATCCATGAGGCCACGTGCTTAGTCAGTGAGGGAAATAGTTATAGGATAGACTCGTTGGTACAGGAACCTGTCCTAGATTACTATTGCCAAAATGAAGTTCGTATTGGACATGTGATCGTGCTGTAACTTTGAACATTTAATTAACTACAGTATTGGGGGTCCAGAAGACCGTGACGTGGCACAATCCTTCTAGCATTTAATGGGAGATGTTGGCACAAACTATATAGGAAATAAAAGCATTGCTAGTAGATGTGGAGATGACTGAGAACATGTGTAAATATCTCCTAGATCTATATCACATGTTCTCTGAGAGCTGCCGACATCAATCAGACCCCTGATCCAGTGAACAAGGCCTGCTCCTACAACAAGGCTACCAGCAGGTGAGATCTCCGACAACTGTCACATTCCCTCATTGTTGTCCTTGACTGTAATGGCTCATGTCTTAGTAGGGGACTACGTAACTGGAGTCTTTACTTTTGGTCCTGAATCTTTAGTTGGTCACCCGTGGAAGGATCAAGTGGGATCTGCCAGTGCTGCTCCACCAGGAACTGTGCCACTGCTTCAGGCCAGAGAATGACATGGGGCTCCTCACTTGGAAGACCCAGAGGATTTGGGAAGAGAGATGTTGGTGAGTGCTAGCTTGCTGTAGTTAACATATACATGACACAAATTCATTCCCCCTCTTGATAATATCCATACTCTGATAAACATGCTAACACAGCTATTTGGAAGACTTGTGGTAGGAAGTCTACAAGTGAACATCTTCAGGAAGTATCCTTCAATATTTGGTTGTGGCATTTGGATAGTGGTCTTAGACTGCTGCTGCATACTTTAGGCTTTAGATAATGGAGTAGCTGTACTAATGAAAAATAAATGTAGACTTCTGTTTTTAGTACTCTACCCAAGAGATATGGGTGCAACACTAAGGCAGGGACACTTCTGTACATCATTACTGAAATTGAGTCTTGCCTTTGTAATAGTTCAGTGGCAGGAATGGTCTGAGCCTGTGACAATGTGTTGCTACAAGGCAAAATGCTTCCATATTCCAGACTGCACCCTAAACCTACATACTCCATATTCTACAATACTTGCATTGCTTCTTCCACCAGGTTCTCATGTAGAGAAACATGTCCTGGCCACACTGGGTCCTCTTCTAGTGACTGGAGACAAGCCTAACAAGATCTCTGGAGCAGGACACACTGAAGCTTCCAGAATGACTGCAGGACTTGAACTTCTACAGCTGTGGGTGCTGGTGGCCATTGTGTCCGTCAGTTCAGTAGTTGTTGCCGTTGCTTTTACTATGGTTGTAAGATGTCTCCTGAAAAGGTTTTCCCACAAAGAATCTGCATAGAAATAAACAACTCTTGACTAATCCATGTCTCGTTCTTGGGTGTTCCTTGGAATGGGCAACACTTGCATAGGTTCATATGTCAAGTTTGGCATTTGCTACCTCCACATGTGGACATTGGTCAGTATAGGACCTTTGTAAGAAAAATATTGGGGCCTCTTGTGCGATTCTGAGTGAGTTGCTCATCCATGGCGTTCTTTCACTGATGTGCCAATTTTTCTAGGTTGTAGTTGATCTAAGAATTCTGGTGATCGTTAAAGCGCTTCAACAGTTTAATCTTTAATAGTGCAGCACAGGTTATTAAAGAATAATGTAGAGGCTCTTGTGTAGACATGACTTAGTTAATGTGCTATTTATGGGTTGTCTGCCATCTTGTTTCCTTCATCTCTGATGTAGCCCCCCCCCAATGCAGCCTACATTTCCCATGATGCATCTGGCTTTGCAGAGGAGTATTTTGTCTACAGCTACTTATCTGATATGTCATTACCTTTCTCTGTGCCTTCTGTAGAAGTTGGCCAACATTTTACCTGCTAGATTTTCCCACCCCAAGCACTAGGTAGAAGTTCAGAGATGGTTCTCCCATAAACACTGCAGCACCCATACAAATAAATTATTACACCAACTTCCAGTTTTCCTGAATCAACAAGTCTGCAGAACATGAACCTCCACCAAACTATGACTTTCTTGTCAACTCCTGAGACCAAATACAGGTTAATTGAAAAGATTTTCCCACAGTCTTCAGAGAAATAAAAAAACATTTTGGTTAATCCTTGTTGAGTCTTCTTGAAGTGAAGTTTGTTTGTTTTTTTATATAGGTTAAAGTTAATTTTTTACGTTTAATGGGTAATTCCCAGGGGTGGTAATGGAGAATATAGGATCTGTGTAATGCCTTATGTGCACTACCATTGTGCCACTCCGGACTTTTTTTTTTTACAGCATCCTAGTGGCACCCGATAGTCTTCATGGACCCATTCACTTCAGCGGGTGAATCTGATTCGTGAAACATGGTCCGAGTCTCCGATCCGAGGAAAGATAGGACATGTTCGATCTCTCCTAGGATCGCTGACTGGACTCGGACAGCACTCACGGTAGTGTGCATGAGGCATAAGAAAAATATGGGGCTTCTTATATAACAGATGGTTTAAGGGATTTGCTCATCATAGAGTTCCTATCTTGTATTTCCTTCAATGAGTAACCAATTTTCCTAGTGGGCTGTAAATATGAAACATGGCGCTCGTTATGTCCTCTGTTCAAACAAGAAGCCATGCTTACTTAAAAGGAGTCCACCACGTCTGTCTACAGCAGGGGTCTCAAACTCGGCCGGGTAAGTGAGCCACATATAGAAAAAAATGGGAAGTTAACGGGCCGTATTACTTTCAAATTTCATACAATACGAAATTATTGTTAATCAGTTATTTCATCTACTATAACACTATAAATACTACATTACTATAATACCACTAGGTTTAAAATTTGAGGTTTCTCCACTTGATTATTTCAACAATCCAGTTTGTCGCTAAATGCAGTGTTTGGCAGACACGCATTTCAAGATTGGACAGCCCTTTTTTGGATGCTGCCACAGTGCCCTCTGTGGATGCTGCCACACACCCCAAGTAGAGAGCTCCATTGGGGCTCCCTCTAGGAGTGGAATCCCCAGCCAGAGCATTGCCGATGCTTTGGTTGGGGATGCCTCTACTGTTGGAGCCCCTGACGTCACTGTCCATACACAGTGAAGTCAGGGGAGCCTCCTGGACCGGAATGTGATATCAGGGGCAACCCCGGAGTCCCAGAGCAGGACACTAGTATAGGCTCTCTGCTGGAACTCAGGGGAAGCCATAAACATCAGTGTCCATATATGGACAGTGATGTCAGGGGCTTGCCCAGTGCTGGAATCCCGGAGCAGAGCCACTTCTAGCACCCTGCCTGGGATTCCAGTGCTGCTCCTGACATCACACACAATATATGGATGTCAGAGGCAACCCCAGAGCTGGAGTCCCGGGCAGAGCACTAGTAGGCTCTTCCTGGGACGCCTGTGCTCAAGACATCAGACTCCTGCTCTGGGGAAGCCCTTGACATCACTGTCAATGTATGGACAGCGATGTCAGAGGCTTCCCCAGAGCAGAGCCTGTACTAGCGCTTTGCCTGGGACTTCAGCTCTGGTTAGACCCTGACAACACTGTCCATATGTGGACAGCAACGTCTGAAGATTCCACAGAAACCCGGAGCAGAGCCTATACTAGCACTCTGCCCGGGAATCCGGCTGTGGGGAAGCCCCAGACATCGTGTGTCCAAACATGGACACCGATGTCATGGAATTCCAGAGTCCTGGAGCAGAGCTGATACTAGCACTCTGCCCGGGACTCCACTCTGGGGAAGACCCTCACACACTGTCCATATATGGACAGCGATGTCAGGGAATTGCACAGAGTGCCGGAGCAGAGCCTATACTAGCGCTCTGCCCGGAACTCTGGCTCTGGGGAAGCCCCAGACATCGCTGTTCATATGTGGACAGTGATGTCAGGGAATTCGAGTCCCGGAGCAGAGTCTGTACTAGCGGCTCTGTGCCCCAGCGGCCGCATGCTTGAGACCCCTGGTCTACAGCTACATATCTAATATGTCCATCACTGGCTGTGTGCCTTCTGCAAAATGTGGCCAACACTATTTCCAGATAGATCTTCTCACCCCAACACTAGTTCTACGTTAATATATGGTTGTTCTGTAAACACTTGACTGCTTCAAGGTTTGGAATTTCTATTAAGGTGCAGGAAGGAGGAGAGGGTGTCTGAGTGAGACAGTCCAATGACATATTGACCCCTGCAATCATTGCTGATGGTCCTCTTACGTCTGTCAAACCCCCTTAGATGCTGTGGTTGCTTTTCACTGACGTCTAAGGAAGTTAAATGGATGTTACTGCAGAATGTTGGCTATATATCTCTCATAGAGATTGCCTTGTCGTGGCAGGTGCGCTCACACAATTTGATCAAAATGTGCGCTAAGAATCTTCCTGTTGTAAGCAGATTTAGAAGTAATGCATATTTATTTATATTTAGCAGCTTAGGTGGCATTAGTGTTCGCAGTGTGCTGTCGCCATTTTCGTGTGTGTGTGTATGTATATATATATATATATATATATAATTTTTATTTTCATTCAACACCTGCTAGTGGTGGTGCGGGCACAGATCCTGCTACATCACTGCTCTGTAATAGTATTGTGATTCCTGGGAATGTGCTGATATGTAGCTGCAGGAAGGGGTTGAGATCTGCAATACTACATTCTAAAATGGGACTGGATTGAGTTTGAGGGATTCAATCCCATTGTACTACAGAAAGACAAACTATAATTGGTGTGAATGCAGCCTTAGTCTGGATATCTCCCATAACTATCCGATTTCCTTAAAAATTGGCTGTGTTCTAGTACACCAGAAGCTTTTTTTTTTTTTTTTTAATATATTTGGCCACTTTTCAGATTTTGCAAGAGGGACAATAGGAAGTGTGGCCATATTGGTTATTCATCCTTAATGATCATCTGGGCATATGACCGTGAAACAGCCCTTGTAGTTGGTATAACAGACAATAAAAGTGATCACTAGTATGGCCTCAGCTCCTATGATCACCTTTGCAACAAAAAAAAAAAATGACTGCAGCAAACAGAGAAACTGCCCATAAGTCTAAGGGTATGTGCACACACACTAATTACGTCCGTAATTGACGGACGTATTTCGGCCGCAAGTAGTGGACCGAACACAGTGCAGGGAGCCGGGCTCCTAGCATCATACTTATGTACGACGCTAGGAGTCCCTGCCTCTCCGTGGAACTAATGTCCCGTACTGAAAACATGATTACAGTACGGGACAGTTGTCCTGCAGCGAGGCAGGGACAGTTGTCCTGCAGCGAGGCAGGGACTCCTAGCATCGTACATAAGTATGATGCTAGGAGCCCGGCTCCCTTCACTGTGTTCGGTCCACTACTTGCGGCCGAAATACGTCCGTCAACTACGGACGTAATTAGTGTGTGTGCACATACCCTAAAACACAAACTATACTTTGGGGAAGGGGGGGGGTTTACTCTAAGTTCTGCAGTCATTAGCGAAGTGCTGTAGGTCTACATTCAGAATGCACCAGGGATGAGATGGTAGGCGCTGGTACAGGGGAAATGGCACTGCTAAATGTATAAATAGCCAGGCAGAGTCCCCCACAATGGGAGCTGCTCACTCTTAGGTTGGGGCTCCATGCAGCCTATAGAGGGACCGCTGTGGTCTGTAGGAATCGATATGGAAAACTGAGTGACCCAGCAGAGAAGACACTCAATTTAGGACCATGGACAGAGATACACCTCAGCTAAAGACTACTTTGACTCTTGAAATTTTGCTGTGACCTAGTGTATACTCAAAATTATGTATATGCTTGAGAAAGGTCCTGTTGGCCTGAAACATCGCACTGGGTGAATAAAGCTTCTTATTTTTTGGATGTGCTGCCTTGCATCTTTATGTCTAGTGCGTTTCTTGACATATTCTAGGCTATCACAACGGCATATGTTCGGTGCCGTTTAAATCCGATACGACCTTCTGTCATGTGTTTTGTGGTGGTCAGGGACACTTGGTTGGATCAGGGAGGTCAGTCATGTCTGCACACCTATCAAATCTTAAGTGTCTGTAAAGGTGAGAATATTTATGGAATGGATCCGTTTGTTTATGGACCTTTATAAAGTTAAAGTGGTATTCCAGTTTGGAACATTCATAGGATAGGGGGTAACTTGCTGATCGGTGTGTGACCGATGGCAGGGACCCCCACCGATCATGAGAATAAGGGTCCCTGTTTGAATGGAGCGACAGAAATAGCCGAAAGCTGTACTCTGCTATCTCTGGTGCTACCATAGAGTTGCATTGTGCATGAGCGACCCGTCGCTCCGTTCAAATGGGGGGTACCATTTTCTTTTGGCCTCGCCATCTAGTATAAGTAAACTACACCATCAACTCAAGAAGGAAAATAAGTTGGAAAATAGAATTAGTTCTTACAGGTTACTAGGAATCCTCCATGACAGCACCACAGGATGATGACTCCATGCCCCAATAGGAACAGAAAACACAGAGAAGCCCCTCCTGATCCTAACTCCATCAGTGTTGTACAAATAACTATAAGCATCGCAAGAAACCTAATATCCATAGGGAGGGAAATAAGAGTGCGGTCATGGAGGATTCCTAGAAACCCAATTACCGGTAAGAACTAATTCTAATTTCTCCAGTCGTCCTCAATGACCGCACCACAGGAGAATACCAAATGATCACCTTTAGGAAGGGACCACTGCTTGAAGTACTTTTCTCCCAAAGGAGAGATCTTAAGTTGAAAAATATGTCCAAACGTTAGTGCTTGGAGAAAGTGTAAGGGGTAGACCAAGTTGCAGATCTGCTCGATGGTGGTATTAGTCCTATCGGCCCAGGTGACAAACTGGTAGAGTGAGCTTCACGTTTGTCTGGAGAAGATAAACCTTGAATGGTGAATGATTGACATTTTTTTTCCCTTCTTAATCCAATTAGAAAGAGTGCTTTTTCATATCTTCTTTCCCTCATTCGATTCTTGAAGTTGGATAAATAGGTTTTCCTTGACGTCCTTTGCAGCGCCACTCACGGAGATAGTCTATCCTCCTAAAAGACAGGACAGGTGGTATCAATTACTGAAGTCAATTAACAGCCCTATAATAGCTAGCGTCACAGTAGACATCTTGTGGTTTTTTTTCTGCCCTTTCTACGAAAGGGAAGGTTGTGTCTGTAGCATGGGAGACTGGCAAGGATCGGGTGCTGTTACGTTGGGAAGTATAATCTAATTTTTTCTCTCCCTGTTAAATTTTTGTAAAGGACTGATGTATAGAATTAAGGGCTTATTAGCCCACTTCTACCTCCCATGCTTTATATATCTACTTTGCAGCAGATTTTACTGGATATTACATTATGTTTTCTCTTGCTTGGTACTAGCAGTGGTGGCGTCCTCCAGCTGGCAAGGAGAGAACGCATCTGAGCATGCGCAGGATGGCCATGTGACGTCTTCACGTGACCGGTGCCATTTTGTTGTAGCCTTTTTTTATTCAGCGGCCGCATAAACGGTGGCTGCACATCCACTGTGAATGGTTGAGCCACCATGCCAGGTTGTCGCATATGCGCAGATTACTGTCAACCACGCATGCACAAATTAACGGCCGCACATGCGCAATTTATGAGCCGCTGATAAAACACTAATGCACTTTCCAATGAGTGCATGGTGTTAATTGAGGAGGGATATTTAAATCAATCAGTGACTGTTCGTTAGTCCTGCTTGTCCTGGCCGATCTGGATATTCCTCCTCACAAACAAGGTACATGTATCCTCTCATTAATAAACTACTTAAGGTATAAAGGTTTATTTTAGCAAAATGTCTGACTTTTACATTCTCTATCCACAGATGTCTAGTCAAGGCACTGGGGGTAGGGAATCCATGAGAAAGTCTGCAGGCAATTCAGCCATCTGTCATGTAGAACATGCGATATTCCGCTGCCAGATGGTAGCGAATATTATTTTTGCTCTGACTGCAGATCTAATCAATCCCCCACAGAAGATCAACCTATGTCCAAAAAGGAAATGTTGTTATGGATGAAGGACTTCGTTCGTGAATCCATTTCCGAATTTAAAGAATATTTTTCCTGTGTGAAAGAGAAATCGGAAGAATCTTCTCAAACCCAGGTCCGCAAGTCCAGACCAATGGGAGAATCTATGTCATCCCCAAGGGAATCAGACGTGGTTGTTTGGTTTAGAGTCATTGATGAAGTTAATAGTTCTCCGTCTGAAAGCGATGATGACTGGGAAATCAATCTCTTTCCTATAGAGAAGATGTTCAGACTGCTTAAGGCAATAAGTCCAGATGAACGTGTGCAGAATGATGGCATTGGAGAAGATGGCTTGCACAAGAAGGTTAGGGCATTTAAGGTTGACACCATCACCAAAAATCTAATAATGAATGGAAGTCACCTGACAAAGGACCTATTTTAAATAAAAGGTTCAGAACAATGTTCATCATTGATGAAGAAAAAAGTAAGGAATGGGGAGAACCTCCCAAAGTAGAGCAGTTCAATTGTACAGTGGTTCCCAGTGAGGACGGTTCAAATTTTCACGACCCCATGGACCGAAGAATTGATAGTGCGCTATGAAGGGCATATCTAACGGGCGCTGTCCAAGCAAAGACGGCACCGGCCGTCCTCCACTGTGGCAAAAAATTTAAGCTCTTGCTCCTGCAAATGGAGGAGGATATTGATAATGGAGTCTCACGGGACAACATTCTGAAATCTTTCAGACAAGTCTCATTAGCATCTGATTTTCTCTGCGATTCCATGGTTCAGCAGGCAAGATTCACAGCTTGTACAATGGCCCTATCAACAGCTGGTAGAAGCTCTCTGGATAAAACCATGGGGTGAAGATGTCCACTACAAGAACGCACTTTGTTCTATGGAGTTTCAGCCGGACAGGCTTTTCGGGGCAGAACAAGATTCTCTAATGGAAAATCTATCAGACGAGAAAGGGAAAACTCTCCCGTCAGGAAAATGTAAATGGAAGTCTTCCTTTTGTGGCCAATCCAGAGGCCAGAACAGAGCAGGGAGACAAGATAGAGGAGAAAATTCCACCTCAACCAGTAAACAAAGGTTCCAGCGAGGGGGCTATTAACACCGGAGAGATAGAGGAAGAAACCTTCCACCCGCTGGTAGAATATTGGAGTTCCGACATCAGATGTATACAAGTAGGAGGAATGTTGTCTTTTTTTCTATCCCCAATGGGAAAAGTACATAAAAGACTATTGGGTGCTAAACATAATAAAAATGGTTACAAAATAGAATTACGTTCGCGCACACCAGGTCTTAGAGAAAGTCCTCAGTTCAGAGACTCAGAGAGGAGTCTATTCCGAGGTATTCCTGGTTCCCAAACCAGGAGGGACGTGGAGAACAATAATAGATCTCCGATATCTGAACAAATTTATATGCAAAAACGGGTTCAGGATGAAGACCATTCGTTCTACACTCTCTCTACTGGACAAAGGGGATTTTCTTGCCACAATAGATTTAAAGGATTTTTAAAGCGTACCTTCACATACCAATGCATCCAAGGTACAGAAAATTCCTACGCATTGCCGTTTGGATACAGGGGAAGCTAATCCATCTACAATTCACATCACTGCCGTTCGGGATATCGTCGGCCCCATACATATTTACTAAGGTGATTGTGGCGGTGGTAGCCAGCTTCAGGAAAGAAGGAATTGTGATATTACCCTATCTGGACGATTGGTTGGTGAAGGCCAAATCAGCACAGACCCTCAAGTTCCATCTGCAAATCATTCTATCACGAATTCAAACCCTGGGATGGCTCATCAACTGGGGAAAATCCCATATTCTGCCGTCTTAAGAGAAACAATTTCTGGGGTTCCTCCTAGATACACGATGGATGATGATTTATCTTTCACAAGGAAGGCAGCACAACACCTCAACCAGATCAAACCCGTATCGATTCGTCTGATGATGAAGGTACTGGGTCTGAAGCAATAAACTGGGCAAAATGGTACAAGTAACCCCTGCAGCAGGAGATCCTGCTGGTCTGGAACGGAGACATAAACACTCTGGACGATACAGTTATAATTTCTAGAGACACGAGAGCCTCCCTAAGATGGTGGTTTCGTCTAAAGAACGGCAAGTCCTTTGCTCCTCAGGTATGGGTCAACATATCAACTGATGCATCCAGCTGAGGCTGGGGAGCTCATATGGCAGGACAAATGGTGAAAGGGGCCTGGACTCCAACCGAAAGCTTGATATCTTCCAATCGCAGAGAGATGCGAGCAGTGGAGAGAGCACTGAAATATTTTCACCAAGCCTTTCAAGGGAGAGTCTGTTCCGACAATGCGACAACAGTGTTTTACCTAAACAGCCAGGGAGGTACCAGATCCATACCCCTTCTTATGGAGGTGGCACCGATCTTAGTTTAGGTGGAAACTTATGCTCAACAGCTAACTGCTGTGCACATAAAAGGGACCCTCAACACTATAGGGGTCAGCCTCAAGTGGACCTTACGGCCACCCAGAAGAAAGCAGAGGTGGGTAAATTCTGTTCCCTATTCAGAGCAGACAGACCATGGACCTTAGACGCCCAATCCATACCATGGGAATTTCACCTAGCATACATATTTCCGCCCATTCCGATGATCCCAAAGGTCTTGCAGAAGATCAAATGGGAACAGGTCTCGGTACTTGCCATCTTCCCCTACGGGCCGAAGAGAGCAAGGTTCTCTCTGCTCATGTCAATGAGCAAGGGGAATTACTGGGTTAAACCCCAGATTTCCTCCCCAGTGTCTCAGGGCAATCGATATTGTCCCCATCTGGACCGTCTCCAGTAAACAGCATGGAGGTTGATCCCTCCTTTCTAGCTGACTCAGGACTGTCAGAGACAGTCATTAACACCCTCTTACAATCTAGGGGAGCTGCTACCAACAGAACCTATGGTAGGATAAAGGTTTTTTTTACCGAATGGTGCAAAAACAATAAATTCTCTCCCTCCGCTCCATCTGTTCAAAATATACTAGAACAGGAGGGGTTTGATAAGGGACTCAGACCATGTACCATATCAGCTTCTTTGGGCAGAAAGTTATCTGCAGAACCTCTTATCCAAAGATTTGTAAAAGCAGTTCAGAAGATTAGACCGACTGTTTTGGATCCAGTACCTTGGGACCTTTGTATTTTGCTCAATAATCTTCGTGAACCTCTGTTTGAACCCCTACATTCCGTAGATTTAAAAAAACCTCTCAGTCAATGTATGCTTATACCTTATCTATTGTTACTCCAGGACCGCGTATTAATGAGGACCTTACTTTATTTTTCCCCAAAAGTTCCTTCATTCCAGAACATTAATCAACAAATTGAGCTACCTGTGTTCTGCCCAGACCCATAATTCGAGGATGAATGGAAACTTAATTTGTTAGACACAGGTAGATCCTTAAAGATTTAGATCGAACATACTGTACTAATGAGAAAGTCGGAACATCTCTTCCTATCATTTCAAGGAAAAAAATAAGGGGGGAAAAAATAATCTAAGGCATTCTTGTCCAGATGGATAAGGGAAGTAATTACTATTTGCGATTCCCAATCAGGGTTGCAAGCTCCACAGCCTATCAAGGCCCATTCTTCGAGAGCCGTATCCACATCGTGGGCAGAGAAAAACTGCATTCCAATTGACCAGATTCGTAAAATTGCCTCATGGAGTTCCTTACATTCTTTTGTAAACTAGACATCAGGAAAGATGGAGAAACAGCCTTTGGTCGAGCAGTTATATTGTCCGTGATAAAATAACCCCCCAAAGAAAGTGATTACGTGCTACTGTACATCCCCATGAGTGCTGCTACTTGGACTAAAGGAAAGAGAATTTACGGTGAGTAGAAATGACACTTTGAGCTAGCCTCCATTCACTGGATACCTCGAGGTATCTTAGAACCGCTCTTGATATATTCATGGAATAAAACTCTTCCTCTCGCTGGTTAGAAGGGTTTTAACAGGGGGATGGTAAAACTTAGAGACTACTTTTTGAAGAAACTTTGGGTCTAATTTGAAAATGATTAGATCATCCAGGATTCTCAAATAAGGTTCTCCTATCGAGAGAGCTTTAATTTTCCAACTCTTCTAGCTGCTGTACTGTAATTGCTATAAGGAGAGCAGTTTTCCATCATAGGTTTCTGACATTCGAATCTGATAAAATTTCAAAGGGAGACATAGATAGTCTAAACCCAATGCTTAAAGCTGAGACCTGCACTTTTAACGTATAAGGTCTAAGTCCTTATACAAAATCTTATTAACAAAATCTTACAAATATTAAGATGGAAAGGATCAGGAGGATTTTCATCACAAAAAGAAGTAAATGTTTTCCAAACTTTTATATATATATTATTGGTTACATTTTCTACTAGATTGGAGTATCTGAATAACTGTATCAGACAGGCCTCTAGATTTTAGGATGGACTTCTCAGAAGCCACACTACAAAGCAAAGCCTCTGAGGGTCCGGTATAGAAAGAGGCCCTTGATGTAGAAGGTCCATCGAAAGAGGTAGAAGTCTGGGGTCTTCCAGTTTAGGTTGCTTAGGTTGTTTAGGGGAGAAAACTAACTTCTTTCGGGCCAAAGAGGAGCCACCAGAATTAGGTCTATTTTTTCCATCCGCGTCTTCTGTAGGATCCTGGGTAGAACGTGAGCGGGAGGAAACGCGCAGGCCTTATGGTATTCCCATTTCTGAGCTAACGCGTCCACTCCCACCGAGATATCTCTTGGGTTTAGAGAGAAGAAAAGGGGAACTGAAGTCCCCATTTCTGGGAGATTAGCTGGAAGACTTGATCACTCAAACTCTATTAGCTTGGATCCAGATCGTTCCTGCTTAGATAATCGGCCTGCATATTGCATGAGCCCTTGAGATGAATTGGCTGACAGGGATAGTAAGAGAAACTCTGCCCAACTCAGGATTTTTGCTGATAAGGTTTGAAGACTTTGATATTTTGTACTCCCTTTGGGGACGTAAGTGAGCCATAGTTGTCATGTTGTCTGATTAGACTCATACATGAGATGCCTGATGATTTGATTTTTTTAGGATTTATAATCCACCCTAAGGCCCTTTTCACACGACAGGGTCCGGGTGATGGCCTTTAAAAGAGGCAGTCCTGGTGAATTTTTGATGGCCGTTTCGCATCCATTCAGTGTCCGTTCCGGGCCGTGTGTCCGTTTTTGACAGCCAATTGTCACCAATTCTGCATCCGTTATTCACTGTCCGTTTTAAAACAGGATGAATTTCATTTGTGATTTTTTTTTGGTCCGAACCGACTGAAAACATCCACAGGAGGGTCACATAATCACCCAGTCACCATTTTCTCTTGCTTTCAGAGTATAGAGAGCTTTGTCTGATCCCTCTGCTTTAGCGTTGGGTTTTGGCATTTTCTCTGCTGTTTTTGACTTGCTACCATGTCCTCACAACCATTGAACCATGTACTGCAGCTTTGG
This sequence comes from Rhinoderma darwinii, assembly GCF_050947455.1. Taxonomy (NCBI): domain Eukaryota; kingdom Metazoa; phylum Chordata; class Amphibia; order Anura; family Rhinodermatidae; genus Rhinoderma; species Rhinoderma darwinii. Next base: position 420,237,672 of record NC_134689.1, read on the forward strand.
CTGATTTGTCTGCAATTTGGACAGAAACCGCAGATGTTGAACAAAGAAACGAGGAGGGTTCAGAAGGTGTCATGGCTCTGCAAGAGATCAGGGGCAGGGTAGGCAAAAGGAGGCAAGTCACTGTTTTAGGTGAGGGGGATAGAAGTCGGAGGATGGGGCTCTATGTAGGGTCCCAATTTGCCCGGGGCTATATGAGGATGTTGGACAGGGAAAACAAAATGTGTCAGGGAGGGGCACAGAAAGTGGTAAGGGTACTATGGGAAACAGAAAGTGGCAGGGTTGTCTCATGGGGTGCAGGTGACACAGAAGAGGATTTTTAACTTTATTTCTGGTGCGGTGCACAGAGGCTCTGTGGGAAGAGGGGAAGAGGGGCATAAAAGTACGCAGAGGTTAATTGGGGTGGGGGGCAGGGAGAGATTGTATGTGAAAGCAGGGCCATATTTAGGCCACCATAACCCTTAATACCACCATACAGCGTCCATATATTGGTCAGATACCAGTTCTACACAAATGCTCTGCAGAGTTATCACGCTGCAGACTGTACAAGCGAATACAGCACTGATTAGACACAGGCAAAACAATTACATTTAGTGACTCACAGGTGACATCTTCTCTGATTGCAGATGTTATTTTTCTTCTCCATCTGGCTCAGACCACCATTACGACTTCTCCTGCCGACTGCAAAGTTTGCTGCCTGGAAATCTTTGACCCCCTCATTTCTGAAGAAAACCCCAGCCTCTGCAGGAATGCAAACCCCCAATCCTGTTGCTACCACCAATAGTGTGCTTTTGTCATGCCCACTTCTTATCCAGGTACTTAGTGATGTCTAATGCAATACAGCCTGAGGACGAGGATTGAGTTGAAAGTTTGGGTGTAACTAGATGCTGGACCCCACAAAAAAATGTTTAAACGCCCTTTCAGTGGTTTTGCAAGCTCCCTGATAGTCAGGGTGAGGGTACACTTGCCAGTGGAGCCATTGTGAAAGAAAACAATTTTTGTGATCTCCCAGACAAATTACAGCACGCTGGCAGTTGAGGTCCCACAAAAAAAAAAGTGAGATGGAAATTAGGGAGGCATCAAACCCCAGAGCAGGTCTCTAAAAACACTCAGACCTCAAACAAGACCCATATAAAATATTCAGACCCCTTTATGTACGAGTGTTTTCAGATGTTGCCATTAACAGGAGCCAATGTGGAGGTGCCTGGAGCTGAAGGGGACCTAGGAACGAGGAGGGGGAAGTGTTATCTATTGCATTAATCCAATAGATGGTGGAAACATTCAATCCACACAGTTCAAGGGCAGAAGAGCATAGTGCGATATCATGGTCGGCAAATGAAGACACATCTGCATACTGTTTCATGCTCCTGTTAAGGATGGCAAAAAAAATCCAACATTGACCGTTTTTTTTAATGATTCAAAATCGTGACTATAATAATAATAATCTTTATATAGCGCCAACATATTATGCAGCACTTCACAATTTTGAGGGAACATGAACAGACAATATCAGACGTTACAAAGTGACAAAGCTAATTTACAATTCAAACAAGAGTGAGGACCCTGCTCACAAGAGCTTACAATCTATGAGGAAATAGAGACAAAGTGTAAAAAGATTTTGTTCAGTACAATGTTCCCGCCATCTTTTATACATATGGGGTAACATAAAGCTGCATGAGCCAATCACCAGCCAGTGTCAGTGTATGACAGGCAAGAAGTGAAGAAGTGTGAGGGAATCTTATTTTGATAACTAACGGGGCCATGGAAAGGTGTCCAAAAAGATGTGATTTCAGGGCACGTTTAAAACTGGGGTAGTGCTTTCCAGAGAACTGGTGCAGCACGAGAATAATCCTGGAGACGGGAGTGGGAGGTTCGGATTATGGTGGATGTTAATCCGAGGTCGTTGGCAGAAGGTAGAGCCCGAGTAGGCTGGTAAACAGAGATGAGTGAGGAGATGCAAGGAGGTGCAGCACTGTGGAGAGCTTTGTGGGTGAGAGTAATAAGATTGAATTTAATTCTGAAGGGGATGGGCAACCAGCGCAGTGACTGACACAGGGTAGAGGCATTGGGGTAGAGGTCCAGTGCAGTGACTGGCACAGGGTAGAGGTCCAGTGCAGCAGTTGGTCAGAAAGATGAGCCTGGCTGCTGCATTGAGGATAGATTGGAGAGGGGAGAGTTTAGTGAAGGGAAGACAGACTAATAAAGGAGTTACAGTAGTCAAGACAGGAGTGAATCAGAGCGAAAATGAGAGATTTGGCCGTTCCCTCAGTAAACAAAGGGCGGATTCTGGAGATGTTTTTGAGGTGAAAATGACAGGAACGTGAAAGTGATTGAATGCAAGGAGTAAAGGTAGGATCAGAGTCAGGGGCGTAACTAGGAAAGACTCGGCCCCATAGCAAACTTTTGACTGGGGCCCCCCCTCCCCTGGGTGTCACACAACCCCCCCCCCCCCTTGTAGATAGTGCCTTTTTTAGAGCCCCCCTGTAGATAACGCCATACAACCCCCTGTAGATAGCGCCATACAGCCCCCTGTATATAACGCCATACATCCCCCTCTGTAGATAGCGCCATACATCCCCCTCTGTAGATAGCGCCATACATCCCCCTCTGTAGATAACGCCACATACAGCCCCCCCTGTAGATAGCGCCATACAGCGCCCCCCCCTGTAGATAGCGCCATACAGCGCCCCCCCCTGTAGATAGCGCCATACAGCGCCCCCCCATTGTAGGGAACGCCATACAGCCCCCCCCCCCCCTTGTAGAGAACGCCATACAGGCCCCCCCCCCTTGTAGGGAACGCCATACAGGCCCCCCCCCTTGTAGGGAACGCCATACAGGCCCCCCTCTTGTAGGGAACGCCATACAGGGGCCCCCCCCTTGTAGGGAACGCCATACAGGCCCCCCCCCCTTGTAGGGAACGCCATACAGGCCCCCCCCTTGTAGGGAACGCCATACAGGCCCCCCCCACCCTTGTAGGGAACGCCATACAGGCCCCCCCCACCCTTGTAGGGAACGCCATACAGGCCCCCCCCCTTGTAGGGAACGCCATACAGGCCCCCCCCTTGTAGGGAACGCCATACAGCCGCCCCCCTGTAGGGAACACCATACAGCATCCCCAACCCCCCAAAAAAATGCGACCTACAGTGTGTCCTGGCAGCGATGGGGAGAACGGGGGACCGAAAGTCCCCTGAAGTTCTCCATGACTAACCTCTGACTTCCGGAGTCTGCGCAGCTCAATAAAAATGAAAGGAGCGCTGGTCACGCATGTGCACAAGCGCGACTGGCGCTCTATTCATTTCTACAGAGCTGCCGACAAAGACCCCGAAAGTCCGAGGTTTGTAATGGAGATCTTCAGGGGACTTTCGGTCCCCCGTTCTCCTTATCGCTGGCAGCGATCACACATGTATCCCCTATCCTGTGGATAGGGGATACGTCTTTTGTTTAATGGCAGAGCGGGGAGATACCAACCTGCTCTGCCGTAGTGTTCAGTGGCGTCGCGCTGTAGCAGCCATAGCGGCTGCTAGCGGCGCCTCCGGCCATGGTGGGGGCCAGTAGTGTAACTGCAGCCGGCAGGGATCCCCACCATGGCCGGCCACTGGCATTGATAGATGCCAGCGATCACACATGTATCCCCTATCCTGTGGATAGGGGATACATGTCTTTTGTAGGACACACTGTAGGTCACATTTTTTTGGGGGGTTGGGGACGCTGTATGGCGTTCTCTACAGGGGGGGGGGCCTGTGTGTGGCGCCATCTACAGGGGGGGGGGCTGTGTGTGGCGCCATCTACAGGGGGGGGGGGCGCTGTGTGTGGCGCCATCTACAGGGGGGGGGGGGAGCGCGTGTGGCGCCATCTACAGGGGGGGGGGGACCGCGTGTGGCGCCATCTACAGGGGGGGGGACCGCGTGTGGCGCCATCTACAGGGGGGGGGGACCGCGTGTGGCGCCATCTACAGGGGGGGGGACCGCGTGTGGCGCCATCTACAGGGGGGGGGGACCGCGTGTGGCGCCATCTACAGGGGGGGGGGGACCGCGTGTGGCGCCATCTACAGGGGGGGGGACCGCGTGTGGCGCCATCTACAGGGGGGGGGGGGACCGCGTGTGGCGCCATCTACAGGGGGGGGGACCGCGTGTGGCGCCATCTACAGGGGGGGGGACCGCGTGTGGCGCCATCTACAGGGGGGGGGACCGCGTGTGGCGCCATCTACAGGGGGGGGGGGGGGGCCGCGTGTGGCGCCATCTACAGGGGGGGCCGCGTGTGGCGCCATCTACAGGGGGGGCCGCGTGTGGCGCCATCTACAGGGGGGGCCGCGTGTGGCGCCATCTACAGGGGGGGCCGCGTGTGGCGCCATCTACAGGGGGGCCGCGTGTGGCGCCATCTACAGGGGGGGGCCGCGTGTGGCGCCATCTACAGGGGGGGGCCGCGTGTGGCGCCATCTACAGGGGGGGCCGCGTGTGGCGCCATCTACAGGGGGGGCCGCGTGTGGTGCCATCTACAGGGGGGGCCGCGTGTGGCGCCATCTACAGGGGGGGCCGCGTGTGGCGCCATCTACAGGGGGGGCCGCGTGTGGCGCCATCTACAGGGGGGGCCGCGTGTGGCGCCATCTACAGGGGGGGCCGCGTGTGGCGCCATCTACAGGGGGGGCCGCGTGTGGCGCCATCTACAGGGGGGCCCAGTCAAAAGTTTGCTATGGGGCTCAGTCTTTCCTAGTTACAACCCTGGTGGGGGCCCGTGCCGGCGGGCCCCGTAGCAGCCGCTATGGTGGTAGTTACGCCACTGATCAGAGTCAAAAATAACCCAGAGATAGCAGGCATGCAGAAGTGACAGCCTCTATAGATTACCAGCCTTAGGCCAGATTACACACGTTTGATGCAGTTTTCAGCATTAAACACAAAACAAAACTGCTACAGCCATCTTTTTTCCATACCTTTTCCTCCTTTTGGATCAACTTATGGTTTGGGTGCAATTAAACGGAGCAAAAAAAAAAAGACTGTGGCAAAACTGTGTTCCTGGCATATAGCTGGAATCATATGTCCATGGTCCTGAATTTACCATCTTCCACATAGTCTGTCATGTTAAATCCTATGGACCACAGGTGTCCCTCTATAATAGCTACAGATCCCCAACCTAATGGTGAACTGCTCCCACTGTGGGGGACACAGCCCAGCCATTTGACACATGACTGTCTACTTATTTGGTGGCGCTATTTCCCCTGTAGCAGTGATCATCTCATCCCCGGTGCATTCAGAAACTAGACCTACAGCACATCACCCCCAAATAAATAGAATTGGCCATTTAATAGTAAATCAGAACAGCATCCACAGTTCAGTATTCATGGGTTTTACAAATCCGAGCAGTTCCTCTATAGGTTTGCTGCAGTCATTTTTGTAAGGGTGATAAGTGCACCCATACTTGTCACTTATCGTCCGTTCTACAAAATTACAAAGGGAATTTCACCAGTTACCTAGATGATCAATAGACTGACAACCATTATGACTGCACTCCTATTGTCCCTCTTGCACAAACTGCAAAATGGCCAAATCTAAGCAAAAATTACTGAGCATCTACGACCAATTTTGGTGGAAATCCATATTATAAGTCAGGAGACATCCTGACTAAGGCAGTATTCACACTAGTTGCGGTTTGTCTTCAGCACCCTGGACAGGATATTGCAGTAAAATGGAGATGGGATCATACGTAACCTAATCCCATTTAAGAATTATATATATATATTTTTTTAACCCATTCCTGCAGGTACATATCGATAAGCCATACATTCCCATGAATCACTATTTCAGAGCAGTGCTGGGACTGGCACAGATCGTGCTACCCCACTACTAGCGGGTGTGTAACAAAATATAGCCACCATTCTGCTATAACAACCATTTAATCCCATAGATGCCAAGGTCAATAGAAACCACAACATCTAAGGGGTTTGGCAGAAGTAAATGGGGCATCAGCAACATAATTGCAGGGTGTCAAACAAGTGGGGGCACTGTCTCTTGCAAACTGACTTGTTAACCCCCTCCGGAGTCTTACTTCAAAAGACCTTAAAAGGGAATAGGCTGGCAAAGGTTTACGGCCTGGAAACCTGTGGGTTTCTATTTTCTGAGCAAGTAACTGAGGTGTCTGACAATTAGCCAACAGGGGTGCAACAGTCAAGAGATTTCACATGCTGCACCTCAACAGGAAAACCAAAACAAGAGGCAGCCAAGTGTTTATGGAAGAACCACCTCTGAAAGTATAACTAGTGCTTGGGGTGAAGGTCTAGCTCGTAACATAATGACCACCTGCAACAGAAAGACATCAGATATGTGGTGGGAGGCGACGGAGTCCACCACCATCTAAACGAACATGAAGTTGACCACATTTAGAGGACTTCATGATCGCCATGGTTCATAATTTGCAACAACCCAACAGAGATATTGGCACATCATTGAAAGGTATGGCAGAGGGGACCTCTTTGATGACCAAATCACAGCAGCTGTAGCACAACAGGGGACCCTAAACTGCCTATGTCCACCCCTGGAGATAACAAATGCCAAACTTAATGAGTTAAGTTATTTGAACCCATACAAATTTTAGCCATTACAAGGACACTCAAGAACAAGACAAGGATTAGTCATGTTTTTTTTATTTCTATGCAGATCCTTTGTGGGAGAATCTGTTCAGAAGACATTTTCCAACCATAGTAAGTCCAACAGCAACAACTACTGAACTGACAGATCCGATGGCCACCAGCACCCACAGCTGTAGAGGTTCATGCCCAGCAGTCATTCTGGAAGCTTCAGCGTGTCCTGCTCCAGAGATCTTGTCAGGCTTGTCTCCGGTCACTAGAAGAGGACCCAGTGTTGCCAGGACATGTGTCTCTACTGGAGAACCTGCTGGAAGAAGCAATGAAAGTATTGTAGAATATGAAGTAGAGGTCTAGGGTACAATCTAGACAATGGAAAAATTTGGGCTTGTAGCAACACATTTTAATAGTTTAGGGGCAGGAATGGTCTAATCTGTGACACAGGACTAACTTAATAGGGATATACAGAAGTGTCCTTTAAAATATAGCTTTTTAATGTTGCAGCCATATTTCTTCAGTAGAACGCTGTAACAGCAGAGAAGTATTGGTTCATTCTTTGGCTGAACCGACTGTCAAAAAGGCACTAACTACCACTCAGCTATAGTGCACCTATCCAAACCTAGTGTATAAGGCAGTAGTCTAAGAGACCAACATCCAAGTACCACGATCCAAAAATGAAGGAAACATCTAGAAGGTTTTAACCTTAGACTGCCTACGACAAGTCTGATATACATGCTAGCACAGCAATTTGTAAAAATCTGGATATAAGAGGGGAAGTAGTCATGTATGAGTAGACTACAGCAAGCTAGAACTCACCAACATCTCTCTTCCCAACTGCTCTGGGTCTTCCAAGTGAGGAGCCCCATGTCATTCTCTGGCCTGAAGCAGTAGCACAGTTCCTGGTGGTGCAGCACTGGCAGATTCCACTTGATCCTTCCACAGGTGACCAACTAGAAGAGATTCAGGATGAAGACAAATCTCTAGTACATAGTCCTCTACTAAGACATGAACCATTGCAGTCCTAGACACCAATGAGGGAATGTGACAGTCGGAGGTCTCACCTGCTGGTAGCCTTGTTGTAGGAGCAGGCCTTGTTCACTGGATCAGGGGTCTGGTTGAGGTAGACAGCTCTCAGAGAACATGTGATATAGATCTAGGACAATATTTACAGATTATGTTCTAAAAGTAATCTCCACATTTACGACCATTGATTTTACTACTTCATATGCACTTTGTGCCAACATCTCCAATGGACGCGTGCACTACAAGGATTGTGCCAAGTGACCGTCTTTTGGGCCACAACGTTATGTAGAATAAATAAAATGTTCCAAATTACAGCCCAATCACATGTCCAATACTAACTTCACGTTGGCAGTAGTGATCTAGGACATAGGAGCATTTTTGCAGGCACAACCATTTCCCACGTTGACTAGACATGTGACCTCATGGATGGAAGTCAACAAGGCTGTTTCCAAGATCAGATTTATTTTTATGAAGTGTTTTAGGATAATAGCTTAGGAAACCTTTTTTAAAAACAAAACAAACAAAGAACCAAAGCCTATGTACCACATCGTACTGGGTCTATTAAGGGAGTCATTACATTTGTTTGTTATGGTTTTTGGTCAAAAGCCATTGACTTAATTTACCGAGTGACCCGATATACTGGTGATGTGGAAAGGTCAACTTGTTAGTCTCTTAAATAAGTGTTGATTAAAAGTAAATCTATTTGATTCTTCCAAACTCTAAAGCCATGTTCACACAATGCAATTTGTTGCAGATTGTCAATCCAGGAGGAAAGGAGTTGAGATATGTGAACATGAACCGGACCAACTGGACGGTGCCAACCAATAAATTTAAATGGATAGTCAATTTGCCAGGTCTTCATTTAATGGCTTGTCTCCTTTTGAAATCCTATTACACCCCATTAGGGAATCCTGAATTAGAGGGGAGGGGGGGGGGATTCATCTACCCTAGAGTGTAGGATCTTAAATAGATTTGAGAGAAGCTCTCACCCTGGAGGACCAGTCCAGCATTATTTAACAATCTTAATTTAGATGGGCATTGTAATGCTCAATTTCCATTGTGGTGGGGCTGCATGGACAATGAACCCCAAAGCCTAGTTCAGTTTTTTTGGCGTGGTTTGATGTGGAACCAGTGCCCAAAAAATGGCCGAAATAGCCTCCCATTCCAGTGGGAGGTGGTGTTTTTTTCCTGCTCACAGACTGAAACATCTGAATGGGCATGATGCTGTTTCTTCCTGACCTCCCATTGACATCAATGGGAGGTAGAGAAAGCAGTTTTTGCAAGCGGCCGGAAAAAATAAAATTAAAAAGTGGCAAAGAGTGTAGGCAGGTCCAAATCTGACTCAAATTACCGTGTGATAAGGGTAGATTCACACAGTTTGTTGCATGTGAATGGGGTTGTTAAATGTAAAATTTCTGCTGTGTGTGACTGCATCCTTATTGCCAGATCTACAGCCGATTGTTAAGCGTCCCCTGAGAATAAGGGATTGGTTAGACTTTGTAGATTGTGTCCATATTCCCCATGTACATGACTAAATAAGTACAGTCCCATTAATCTCTATGGCAGACTGACATTCCTGTATATTTATGGGAAGAGGTCAGTGCTGTAGAAAGTCTCAAAAAAAAAAAAAAAAAAAGATAGCACGTCCTATTTTTGGTTTTTATTTACAGACCATGCTCCCATACTTTATATGAGAGCACAGCCCACAAATATGGGTGGCTGCCCAAGGCAGCCAGCCGTGCCCATAAATAAGACAGTGATTACAGGCACAGTCGTGTGCATGGGGCCTTAAAGACTGTCACTTTAGACAATTGACTTAGGCCTTATTTCCACGAGCGTATTTCACGTCAGTGTTACAACGCACGTCATACGGACCTATGCAAGTCAATGGGGCCATTCAGTGTTTTTCAAGCAGCATGTCCGCTGCGTATAACTCACTGCATGTCCTATACTTGTGCATTTTTTTGCGCTTCACGTACCCATTGAAGTCAATGGGTATGTGAAAATCAGACACCCCACGGACACACATCTGAGTGCTGTGCATGATTCACGCAACAGTTGCTCAAGAAATGATCAGAAGAAAACAACCTCCTTCAGTGTATTTTTCTGACATAAAAACCGCATGACATACGCGTGTAAAAACCACCATATACTGATGTCACACGGAACTGCAATGCAGGAAAAAAGCTGCGTTTTTTTACGCGTGCAAAACGGACACGTTCGTGTGAACAAGGCCTAAATATCAAGGTTGAAAATGAGGATCAGTAAAGGCTTACCAAAGAGACATCCCTGTCCGTGAACCTGAAGGCATCAACCATGAATCGAAGCTTCTCGGCTTGTGATCTTGGGGAGACAAAAACTGAAGAGGAATCTTCTTGCATACCATCCATCAAGCACCTGTAGAACAAATTTGGTTTAGATCATGGGCTCCTTGAGGACTAGTACAGTATGGAGGATAAAAAAAAAACCTCACCCATTGTTAGAGATGATCTCATAACGGGGACTGGAGGTCACATCTGGAGTAATGGTGGCCACACAGCTGTCAACAAACAGGGTCATCGGGACATGGTTCTGAACATCCAAAGAGGCTTCAATGTAGAACATGTCACCAAGCTGGAAGACCAGTGATGAACTGGGAGCACGCCAGTCCCCTGAAGATAAAATACTGGGGTATTAGCATAGGTCAGGAGTCTCTGCACCACTAGCCTACTGCTGCAAAGAGACTTACCAGTCATTAGACGCAAGGAGAAGACCAGCCGCTCTTCTGTGGTCACCGTGGTACTGAATGGAATCCATGTTGGCTTGACCGCTTTGCTGCTCACATTCCCATGTCTAGAGAGGTTGAAAGGTTCTAACAAGTTAACATATATTCAAGTTTGATTATATTTTTTTTATGATCAAGCATTTACAAAAAATTTGAAGGTCCCAAATAGAGGCAGTTATCTGCTGGGCAAGTCTGAGATTCCTGAAGAGACAATCAAGACAGGAAATGGACACTGGGGTGGTTACCAGAAGTAGAGGGACAAGGGTTTCCATGAACAGCACCATACTTGGCCAGAGGCTGTGTCTGGTATTGCAGCGCAGTCTAATTCATTTTATTGGAACAGAGCTGCAATACCAGATAACCTGTGAATAGGTGGGGCGCTGTTGCTTGGGAGAATGCAATCTCATTAACACTTAGGGCTGACGCACAGGCATAGTACAAATCCATACGGAATGGGTCTTTAATATGGAACCCATATAATTGCAAGGCCCATATTCTACCTCTGATTGTAGACAGACATTGTTTCTCTTTGTAACCGAGAAAAAAATAAAATCATGCTAAGAGTCCTGCCGTGCCCCTTCAGATGCCATATTACAGAGGTAACACAGTTGCACAGGAAGTCCCGTAATACAGGGTGCATACATTGCATTTTCATTAGTATTGACTGCTTCACCCAAAAAGTACTGAGGCATATGCTCAATAGTATCAGCCAGAAATTAGCTACACCACTCCAGAAGATCATACCATGGACCACACTAAGGTTATAGACTCACCGTGGGTAGTAACACTGGATGGGAACCAAAGCAGAGTTGAACCTGGTGATTGGCACATTGCTGGAGGAAGTGGGGGTGTAGTGCAGGTTGATCGTGTAGATAAGCCAGTCTGGAGTCATCTTGGGGGGGGAGGAACGTCACAGTAAGGTTAGACTCGTAGGATTTTAGGAATTATGTATGAAGGAATAATGTCCCCCACTACAATGACATATGTCCAAGCCTACTGATCTGAACCCTAGTTATGAGAAATACTTGGTATCCTACTATTATGACCAAATAGCCAGTGGCCATTCAGCCACTGCAGGAATAATGCTCAAGTATCAGTTCAGAACAACAAGAGTCGTACTTAACATAGTAGCAACAGAGGAAAAGGCAAAGAGCACATGGATTAACCAAGATGTTCAAGTTATGTACGCGAGTTGATAACAGAGTAGTCACTCAAATATTACCAAGTGTCTCACAAGTAGGGCTAAACCCACGTATCTTATCCTACGGCAACAATTAGGTTTTATTGGGTAGGGAGGGAGAGGTTAAGAAATATATCACTCTGGGCGAGACACCGGCCTTTGTTTACTACAGAAGGTAACAACATGATTGCATCAACTACAAAAACAGCAGCTTCACTGCATATTACAGAGGACTAGATGGTTCGTTTAGGTCAATTGCCTCAACATGGAGAATAAAATAACCACAGCCAGAAAGGAATTATTCCTTCAATCACTTACCTCCAAGTTGCTCCCACATTCTTGAAGGCCATTTTCAAAGATCACATTGGGGTCAGTAGTTTGTGCACCAGGTCGGCAGGAGCCCAGGGTCAGGTCTGAGGGCTTCACCAGCTTTCCATTCCCATAGAAGTCTCTGGTCACCATCACCACCAGCCTGTCCTCACCACACTGCACACTGATAGGAGAGTTTGGAGATTGTGTAAGCTGCCGTGGCTGAAGTTGTCCTGGATACCTGGAGCCCCATCCAGTCTGAACTGGAGACCAAGGGTTTCCTCTAGGGGAGCCCACTCCAGACACAGGCTGTCCAAGTCCTCGAGAAGATCCCCATCCAGGCTGATAATTCCTCCACCTAAGGTCTGACTGGCGCCTAACCAAGGAACTGCTAAAGCCTGATCCATAGAGAAGAACCACTAACAGATAACTCCACCTGACCCACAGCTCCATCCTGACTGCAGAAGAAGTAACACAAGGAGAGAGTGGAGGAAGCAGAACTTTATACTCCACCCATCACATAATCATCCCTTCACATGGAGCGGATAATGATCAAACCCAGCTGAACACCTTCTCCACCACACCTGATGAGGATATAGCAGTGAGTTGGAGGTCGTACTTGGATTTCTTTACTTTTGGATGTATACAGGTAGGGTGCATTCAGATGAGACGTTTTTGGCCGCTGTTAGGGTATTTTCACACAGATAATTATTGGCCGTTTTTCGGGCCGAAAAATTGGAAACATTCAGCGTCACCACAAGGCAAACTGGGCAGTTTTTTTACGTGGCTGATTTGAAAAACAGCCGTGTACCAAAACGCCCGCGAATAAGAAGTGCATGTAACTTCTTGAGCCGTTTTTCATTGATTCTATAAAAAAAAATCTCCAAAAATGGCTGTAAAAAACGCAGTGAAAGACGCGAGTTGCTAAAAAAAACGTCTGAAAATCAGGAGCTGTTTCCCCTTGAAAACAGCTCCGTATTTTTAGAAGTTTTTGGTTAATAGTGTGAACATACCCTTAAAAACGCATAAAAATCAAAGTAAAAATGTTTGCGGGTTTTACCACAAATTGCCGCAGTTTTTGATGACGTTTTTGCCTGTGCAGTTTTTACAGATGAAACAGGTTTATTTTACAAGTTTTACATGTAAAGCCCTCACCGGCAAATACCTCATCGAAAATCGGCACAATCACAGTGAAACCGCGTGCGTTTTTACACACAATTTTTTTTCTGCAGCCAAAAATGTCTCATCTAAATGCACCCATATTTGGGTTGAGGTGAAACTGAAACCGCATTTAAAAAAACCGCATGCAGGTTGCCACAATTTGTTGGTTTTTCGATGTGGTTTTGATTTTTACAGGTGAAATATTTATTTAACAAGTCTCCCCTGTAAAAACCGCTACCGATTAATCCCAACCGCAGCGTCTGAATACGCCCTTTATTTTGGGTTCTGTCAAATCACAGTTTATCGCCGCTATAAGGGAACATTTGCATCAGATTTAGTTTTTTTGCGGTTATTATTGCGTTTTTTTTCCTGTTATTTTCATAATTGCCGCAGAACCGCGTCGGTTTTTGCACAAATAATGAATATACTTTTAGGGTATCAGCACATGTTGCGGTACCGGTGAATAGACTTTTAATGGATGAACGATTTTGCAGGTAAAGTGTACACTCACACAGTGCATTCCAAATGATTGTATTTTGCCAAAAAACTTAGGGTGGGTGACGGTCGGTTTCACACGGTCGCAATACGGCTGCATTTTAGGGTCAGTTTTATGGCTGTACACCTCTACTGAATCAAACTTAGATAATAATGTGCGGTCCCCGGGTGTTGAGAAAATTTGGCGCATATCCGATAAATTTTGCGCACATTTTTCTGGCAAAAAAACATTACAGCAAAAACAGTGGAGGAATATGTTCATTACTCTATAGTGTATGCCACAAAGCCAGCGCTCCACATCACACAGGAGAGGTAAATGGATCCAATGTTCTTCACTTGTACAAGTCAAATGGCCAAAAACCGCATCAGAAAACCGCTACAATTCGTGGTAAAACTGTCTTATATAAGCGGCTTTGACCGTTCGGTCAAAAATGACTCCTGTTGATACATTCTATGGCGGGAAACACACATGCAGTTTTTGATGCAGTTTTTTAAGCCAAAGCAGAAGTGGATCCGGTTGGAAAAAGAAGTAGAAGTCCGGCCTTTAGGCTATGTTCACACGATTACTAAAAAACTTCTGAAAATACGGTGCTGTTTCAAGGGAAAACAGCGCTTGATTTAACGCCGTTTTTTTAAGCAAACTCACATTTTTTATGGCCGTTTTTGGAGCTGGTTTTCTATAGAGTCAATGAAAAACGGCTCCAAAAACGTCTCAAGAAGTGACCTGCTCTTCTTTTTATGGGGGCGTCTTTTTACGTGCCGTTTTTTCAAAACGGCCGCACAAAAAAACGCTCTGTCGGAAAAGAACGCTGTTTTTCCTATTGAAATCAATGGGCAGATGTTTGGAGGTGTTTTTCTTCTGATTTTTTTCAGTCGTTTATCAGCCGTTTACGGCCTGAAAAACAGTCGAAAATAAGCCGTGTGAACATACCCTTAGATTTCTCATTCCCTTTGAATTCACTCCTGGTTTCGGCTTAAAAAACTGCATCATAAACTGCATGTGTGATTCCAGCCTTATGCTGGTCATATTAGTCTATATGTGGTACCTTTTATTTATGGAACCTCAACTCCCAGCATGCTCTGATCATCTGTCATGTTGGGAGTTGCATCGGGAAGTCACAGGAATTAATGGCTTAATGGTTGGTCTTTGTACAGTGTGATCAGGTTTTTTTTTCTTATACATGGTGGGGGAGGAGTGTCACCAAATAAATATTTCCCCCCTAGATGTCGATCCTGGCTCATCACATGACAAGGTTCTAGACTCAATCCCAACTAAATAACATCTCCATCCAGTTCTCATGTTCATGTGAGTTTCCTCCAACTGTTAAGAAAACTACAACCCCCATCATGCTAAAGGATAACTCCACATTTCTAAACATTGCATAACTTTGCAAGGTCCATTAACAATCTGACCCCATAGTCACTGACATAAGACTTGATAGGTGTGAAAACACGACCGACCTCCCTGATCCAACCAAGTGCCCATCACCACCAAACACCAGACTGAAGGTCATATCTGAATTGTATGACGTCACAGAACATGTTCCCTGGTGGTGACTCCTAAACACCTATTCTAGTCTGTCTACTGGTCAAGGAATGCATTGGATCATGGCAACATTTCTTCAGGAGTCGAAGCCTTCATCCGAGTTGTATTTCTCTGTCCATGGTCCTGAATTTACCTTCTTCTCTGAGGCGTCACTCAGTTTTCCATGTTGAAGTCCATAGTCCCTTCATAGGATGGGGCTCCATGGAGACTATGTGCAAGAACTTCTCACTTTTTGGGAGACTTACAATTACAATGGTAGCTCCACCATCAGTTATCTAGATGATAACCAATATGGCTGCACTTCCTGTTATCAGTCTTGAAAAGTCTGAAAAGTGGCCAAAACTGTGCAAAAAAACCTAATTACTAAACTTCTGAGTTCATAAGGCAAATCTAAACCCAATCCCATTTTCAAGTATAGACTGATATTATATTCTTTAAGCCCTTCCTGCACGTATATATCAGTAAGCAGTACATTCCCACGTATCACCAGTGGTGGAACATCATTAGGGAGTTTCGGGCTCCCAGGGTACCATGGCTGCCCGAACCCCCTCATGCCCGATGGCGTCGCTAGCACCAGAGGGGGCCCCAGTGCTAGCGACAGCCACATTCACTTGTATACAAATGAATACTATAGGCTGCAGGGGGGGTAGATTTCTGTATAGCACTAAAGACAAGGGGGGAGCGCTGTGTAGCAATATATACAAGGGGGAGCTCTGTGTGGCACTATATACAAGGGGGAGCGCTGTGTAGCCCTATATACATTGGGGGAATGCTGTGTGGCACTATATACAAGGGGGCTGTGTGGCAATATACAGGGGGGATTTCTGTGTAGCACTATATACAAAGGGGGGCATCGTGTGGCACTGTATACAAGGGGGAGCGCTGTGTGGCACTATATACAATGGATGGGGCGGTGTGGCACTATATACAAGGGAGGGGCTGAGTGGCACTATATACAAACGGTGGGCTTTGTGGCACTATATACAAGGGAGGTTGTGTGGCACTATACATAAGGGGGAGCTGTGTGGCACTATATACAAGGGGGGCTGCGTGGCACTATTTACAAGTGGGAGAGCTGTGTGGCGCTATCTACAGGGGTCTGTGTGCGGTGCTATCTACTAAGGGGGGCTGTGTGGCTCTATATACAAGGGAGCTGTGTGGCACTATATACAAGGGGGGCTGTGTGTCACTATCTACTAAGAGGGGCTGTGTGGCACTATCTACTAGGAGGGCCGTGTGGCACTATTTACAAGGGGGTGCTACCACAATCTGCAAGGTAGCTGCGTTTGGCGCTACCTGCAAAAGGGCTACGTGTGGCGCTATCTACAGGAGACACAAAGGAGCATTATTACTGTGCGGGCACTTTTAAAGCTTAAAGTAAATGATAATTACAATCTGCAGCAATGAGGATTACGAGTTTGTTTATAGAATGGGGCATAGGTGGGGAGGATGCTGTAAAAGTGAGAAACCAACATGTCTCATGTCACATTCTGCAGAGATGAATCGTGGCTAGAATAAGTAGTCACAGTGGTGTGGTGATATTATTCAGTAACAGTATGGGGGTATTATTCAGTTACTATGTGGTTATGGTGTGGTAGTATTATTCAGTAACAGTATGGGGGTATTATTCAGTTACTATGTGGTTATGGTGTGGTAGTATTATTCAGTAACAGTATGGGGGTATTATTCAGTCACTATGTGGATATGGTGTGGCGGTATTATTCAGTAACAGTATGGAGGTATTATTCAGTCACTATGTGGTTATAATGTGGCGGTATTATTCAGTAACAGTATGGTGGCATTATTCAGTCACTATGTGGTTATGGTGTGGAGGTATTATTCAGTAACAGTATGGTGGTATTATTCAGTAACAGTATGGGGGTATTATTCAGTCACTATGTGGTTATGGTGTGGAGGTATTATTCAGTCACTATGTGGTTATGGTGTGGTGGTATTATTCAGTAACAGTATGGGGTTTATTATTCAGTCACTGTGGTTATGGTGTGGTGGTATTATTCAGTAACAGTATGGAGGTATTATTCAGTCACTATGTGGTTATAATGTGGCGGTATTATTCAGTAACAGTATGGTGGCATTATTCAGTCACTATGTGGTTATGGTGTGGAGGTATTATTCAGTAACAGTATGGGGGTATTATTCAGTAACAGTATGGGGTATTATTCAGTCACTATGTGGTTATGGTGTGGAGGTATTATTCAGTAACAGTATGGAGGTATTATTCAGTCATTATGTGGTTATGGTGTGGCAGTTTTATTCAGTAACAGTATGGAGTATTATTCAGTCACCACTATTTTGTTATGGTGTGGCGGTATTATTCAGTCACTATGTGGTTATAATGTGGTGGTATTATTCAGTAACAGTATGGGGGTATTATTCAGTAACAGTACAATACAAATAAAACGAAAGAAGTTTTGAATCATATTTGTCTGTGTGCCGAATACTTCTCTACATACGATTGGGTTGGGACCCTATTCGTGCACCTCCTATAGGTCTTGTGCACTCTGAACCAATACCGACCAGTATGAGGGTATTATTCAGTCACTATGTGGTTATGGTGTGGAGGTATTATTCAGTAACAGTATGGAGGTATTATTCAGTCACTATGTGGTTATGGTGTGGCAGTTTTATTCAGTAACAGTATGGAGTATTATTCAGTCACCACTATTTTGTTATGGTGTGGCGGTATTATTCAGTCACTATGTGGTTATTGTGTGGTAGTATTATTCAGTAACAGTGTGGGTGTATTATTCAGTCACTATGTGGTTATGGTGTGGAGGTATTATTCAGTAACAGTATGGGGGTATTATTCAGTCACTATGTGGTTATGGTGTGGCAGTTTTATTCAGTAACAGTATGGTGTATTATTCAGTCACTATGTGGTTATGGTATGGCAGTATTATTCAGTAACAGTATGGGGGTATTATTCAGTAACTGTATGGGAGTATTATTCAGTCACTATGTGGTTATGGTGTGGGAGTATTATTCAGTAACAGTATTGGGTATTATTCAGTCACTATGTGGTTATGGTGTGGAGGTATTATTCAGTAACAGTATGGAGATATTATTCAGTAACAGTATGGGGGTATTATTCAGTAACAGTATGGTGGTATTATTCAGTCACTATGTGGTTATGGTATGGCAGTATTATTTAGTAACAGTATGGGTGTATTATTCAGTCACTATGTGGTTATGGTGTGGCAGTTTTATTCAGTAACAGTATGGGGTATTATTCAGTCACTATGTGGTTATGGTATGGCAGTATTATTCAGTAACAGTATGGGGTATTATTCAGTCACTATGTGGTTATGGTGTGGGAGTATTATTCAGTAACAGTATGGGGGTATTATTCAGTCACTATGTGGTTATGGTGTGGAGGTATTATTCAGTAACAGTATGGGGGTATTATTCAGTAACAGTATGGGGGTATTATTCAGTCACTATGTGGTTATGGTGTGGCAGTTTTATTCAGTAACAGTATGGTGTATTATTCAGTCACTATGTGGTTATGGTATGGCAGTATTATTCAGTAACAGTATGGGGGTATTATTCAGTAACTGTATGGGAGTATTATTCAGTCACTATGTGGTTATGGTGTGGGAGTATTATTCAGTAACAGTATTGGGTATTATTCAGTCACTATGTGGTTATGGTGTGGAGGTATTATTCAGTAACAGTATGGAGATATTATTCAGTAACAGTATGGGGGTATTATTCAGTAACAGTATGGTGGTATTATTCAGTCACTATGTGGTTATGGTATGGCAGTATTATTTAGTAACAGTATGGGTGTATTATTCAGTCACTATGTGGTTATGGTGTGGCAGTTTTATTCAGTAACAGTATGGGGTATTATTCAGTCACTATGTGGTTATGGTATGGCAGTATTATTCAGTAACAGTATGGGGTATTATTCAGTCACTATGTGGTTATGGTGTGGGAGTATTATTCAGTAACAGTATGGGGGTATTATTCAGTCACTATGTGGTTATGGTGTGGAGGTATTATTCAGTAACAGTATGGGGGTATTATTCAGTAACAGTATGGGGGTATTATTCAGTCACTATGTGGTTATGGTGTGGCAGTTTTATTCAGTAACAGTATGGGGTATTATTCAGTCACCACTATTTTGTTATGGTGTGGCGGTATTATTCAGTCACTCTGTGGTTATGGTGTGGAGGTATTATTCAGTCACTATGTGGTTATGGTGTGGCGGTATTATTCAGTAACAGTATGGAGGTATTATTCAGTCACTATATGGTTATGGTGTGGCGGTATTATTTGGACCTTATATTGTGTTATTATTGGTCTTATAATAGTGAGTTGTGTTCAGTAACGGTATGCAGGTAATATTTCATCTGGTATAGTGGTACGATTCAATAACTGTATATGTTTATGAATCATTGTTATGACTGAGAGGAAGGACATTTGCTTTGGGTCTCGCAAAACACCCCTGAACATGCTACAAACCAGCGGTACTGATCTCTGCCCACCGCCCTCTGAATTGGCTGTATTATTGATACAGTAAGGGTGTGTTCACATCTGTGTTGGGCTTCCGTCTGACCTTTCCATCGGAGGAACCCATCAACTGAAAGGCAAACGGAAACCATAGCTTTCGTTTGCATTACCATTGATATCAATGGTAAAGGTTTCTGTTTTCTTGGAGGAATCAATAGCGCAGTGGACTTATAGACTTTCTGTTGAGACTATACACTGCTTGGAGGAATGCCCATCAGAAACAAAGTGGCATAGCGCTCACCCGAGCCCATCTGCCGCTTCGTTTTAGCGATCAGTGGGGGCCACAGCGCTTGGACCCCCACAAGATCAAAACTTGACATTTCACTCTGACATGTAAAAAGTTTAGTTACACTTTAAAGAGAGGTGTTAAATATAATGTGTTGAAGGCTTTTAGAAACGACTTCTTGAGATACAGGATACAAAGCGGCTGTATCGATCACTAAAACCTGTATCCGTTAGGTCCGTGGTACTGACGGCTTCAGTGATGTCAGCGGTGTCTGATGCGCAGGATCGAGCTGTTATCAATCACATCCAAGTTCATATACTATGGTTTTATATTTGAAAAAAATGATTTCTAAATTCAAAGAAAAGCCTTGTTTAGGTGTCTCACAAGGGTTGAGGAGGTTGCATTGCATGTAAGGGAGAAGGAGGGGGCCCGTATGTTGTGTCCACAGCCCACGGTACACTTAATCCGCCACTGAGTATCACAATACTATTCCGGAGCAGTGATGTAGCAGGATCTGTTCCCGCGCCACCACTAGCAGGTGTTTAATGGTTTAATGTAATATACAGCGCAAATTCTGCTGTAATAGCCATTTAACCCCTTTTATACTGCAGTCAACAGCAGCCACAACATTAAGGCCCTGTTTACACTGAGTTCTTTGCCGCAAATTTTGCAGTGGAAACCGCGGCAAAAACCGGGACAAAAAACTGCCAAAATTGCCTCCTATTGTTTCAATGGGCGGTGGAGGCGTTTTTTCCTACGAACAGAAAAAAAAACACTCGCGGGAAAAAGAAGCGACATGCCCTATCTTAAGGCGTTTTCTGCCTCAAAGATCCAATTGAAATCAATAGGAAACGGAAATAAACTAGGTTTTTACTGCTTTTTTTGCAGCTATTTTTTTGAAAGCCTAAAAAAAAAGCGGCAAAAAAACACGGCAAAAATCCAGAGCGGATTTCTCCAGTCAGAATTTTCTGCCTGCAAAAACTTCCATGTGAACAGGGCCTAAGGCTTCTTGAGCTGTGCCTTAACCTGTCCTAAGGAATAATTCTTGTTCCGGGGGTCGATAAGAAGGTCATAGGTTAGTGAAGGTCCATGGCCTGGAGACTTGTTGACTTCTATTCAATGGAGGACCACTGAGAGTTGTGATGTTGTGTAATAATTCAACAATATGGAAGCAAAAGTCAAGATAGTTCACATGCTGCACCGCAACAGGAATCCCAAACCATGAAGCAGCCAAGTGTTTATGGAAGAAGAATCTGTGAACCTGTACCTTAAGTTTAGGCTGAGGAGACCTAGTGGAAAAATGTTGGCCACCTTCCACAGAAGGCACGAAGCCAGGGATGGACATATCAGATCTGTAGCTGTAAACAATACGCCACCCCCTCTCAAAGCCAGATGCATCATGGGAAGTGTAGGCTGCATTAGGGGGCAGAACATAAGAGCTGAAGGAACAAGATGGCAGACAAGCCATAAATTGCAGCAATTGTGCAAAAACAGATGGCTATGATAGAAGCGCTACTGATGAAGGAGCATTAGCAGAATTAGAAATGTCTTTGAAGATTTTAATGCATGGCTACGCGTTTCAACACAGAACCTGTGTCATCATCAGGCCAAAGAAAACAAACATCAAACATATCTTATTTATACACATATTGAGCCATCACAACATTCAAAGTGAACCAAAAAAAAAACCGAATGACAACTGTCAGTGACGCCATCTGGGACCGGGTGATGCTTCATACGGTGTAAATCAAACATAAATAGTAACACTCACTATCTTTTCTTTTGATTATATTCTAAATAAATATAATTGAACACTATGTTATAGGGTTGCAGAGTATCAGCCTTATAATCCGAGAATAGGAGGAAGGAAAGCGGAAAAACACGGCCATACGAAAACACATGAGGGAGTATTCTACAAGAGGGGGACAGTGGGAGCACGCCAATTTTGTAAATAACTACGTGTCCCATTTAACAATTACATGGGAGCGACGTGGATGTGAAGTTATAGATGGATCCGGAGATCGCACACACAGCCCGCAAGCGGCTTCGTTGGTAGGAGATCCTAGTAACTACGGTTATAACTTTACCACCACGTACCATTCTGGCAGCACGGCTTGTATGAACGGAATAAAAAAAAAAGCGTTGGCATATCCTTAAAGCGTTCCAAATCTCATCCTCCCAGACCAACCAAAAATCACTTATAGGAGGTGACAAACCCTACGCAACCTTCTAGCACCGAGAAACCTCATCAGATTAAACACAGGACCTCCACACCACGTGAATAACTGGACACCAGCAGATCCTTTCATTTTTACATAAGTGTGTATATATATATATACACAAAACAACATTATGTTTTAGACGCCTCCTTATGTGTTTCTATATTGTTAGTATTATTTTCTATTAAATTTAATTTAAGATTTTATGTGCAATTAATTTGTGTATTAGACATTACACACACGATTATTGTTTTATAGATTTATTCTGGTTTTATATATTTTTATTACCCTGTTTATTCATTGTGTTACGTGTAATATGATTACGGTCATATTTTTGTAGATGACTTCAATGTTCGATTTATAGTCGTAATTTGTATACTATTACCTACCTATTCCGGTTATCCCATTGATGCTCCAAGCTTTGTCTTTTCCATTTGTTCTGGTGGCGCTTCAATCCACCGTTTAGAAGCGCTATTTTTATCTTTTTGTTCCGCTGCGGCTTCCGTAACTCCCTGGTGGCCATACCAACGGGGCCGCTTGCGGGCTGTGTGTGTGACCTCCGGTTCCATCTATAACTTCACATCCACATCGCTCCCACGTAATGGTCGAATGGGACCCCTAATTATTTACAAAATGGATGTATTCCCACTGTCCCTCTTTTGTAGAATACTCCCTCGTGTGTTTTCGTATCACCGTGTTTTTCCGCATTCCTCACTCCTATTCTCGGATTATAAGGGTGATACTCTGCAACCCTATAACATAATGTTCAATTATATTTATTAAGAATATAATCAAAAGACAAGCTAGTGAGTGTTACTATTTATGTTTGATTTACATCGTATGAAGCATCACCCGGTCCCAGATGGCGTCACTGACAGTTGTGTCATTTGTTTTTTGGTTCACTTTGAATATTGTGATGCGGCTCAGTAGGTGTATAAATCAGACACGTTTGAGGTTTGTTGTTTTCTTTGGCCTGATGATGACACAGGTTCTGTGCTGAAACGCGTAGCCATGTATTAAAATCTTCAAAGACATTTCTAATTCTGCTAATGTTCCTTTATCAGTAGCGCTTCTATCATATCCATCTATTTTTGCACATGTGCAGTCTTGTTGCGGTACCGTGGTCATTGTACCAGTGTTTGGATTTGAGAGCTGCAGCTGAGTTTCACAATTATATGGCGGCATCAGCATTGTACCTAAACTCTACAACTCCCATAGGTGAGCATAACTGCTTCTCCTTGCATTTTATCTCATCCTTTCAACCGGGTTTATCTTGCACCATGTGGCACTGTGTATCTTTTTTTCTCCTTTTAGGTAAGCCATAAATTGCACATTGTATGGACCTCTTTTAGTTAAATACATAGCCAAGAGCCTCTACATTATTCCTTAATAACCTATACTGCACTATTAAAGATAACTTTTCACCTGCCCCTACATGTGCAGCATGTAATGGGCAGGGCTGCACAAACCCTGGGGCACTTTACATGTTTTTTTTCTACCCTCCTCCGTTATTTAGATATCGGTGCCCGATATTTAAATAACCCCCTGAACTGTCAAAGGGGCGTGTAACATGGCTGTGACACTGTACAATTAGCTACGGACAGTGTCACAGCAAGAGGTGGAGAGAGTAGAGCGTGTGTGCAATTAGAGCCCATACTGACCATGTCCACATGTGTTGGTAGAAAACGCTAATTTTGGTATATGAACCCTCACATGTGTTGCCTATTTCAAGGAACACCCAGGAACGAGACAAGGACTAGTCAAAAGTGGCTTATTTCTATACAGATTCTTTGTGGGAGAATCTTTTCAGAAGACATTTTCCAACCATAGTAAGACCAACAGCAACAACTACTGAACTGACAGACCCGATGGCCACCAGCACCCACAGCTGTAGAGGTCGATGTCCTGCAGTCATTCTGGAAGCTTCAGTGTGTCCTGCTCCGGAGATCTGGTTAGGCTTGTTTCCAGTCACTAGAAGAGGACCCAGTGTGGCCAGGCCACGTTTCTCCACAGGAGAACCTGCTGGAAGAAGCAATGCAAGTACTGCAGAATATGAAGTATGTAGGTTTAGGGTACAGTCTAGAACATGGAAACATTTGGTCTTGTAGCAACACATTGTGAAGGGCATAGATCATTTCAAGTGATCTTTAGGGTTTGTTCACACAATGTGTTCAGCCTTTTTTTTTTTTTTTTTTAGGCGTATTCGCTTCATGGAAGGTTCCAGCCTGCCACCAATATATCGTGGATGACGCACTAGTTCAGCAGAGAGGTCTAAGTTCATTCTTTTGTAGCCAGTGCTTTCTGGATAAGGGTGTACAGCCACTCAGCTAGGGTGCATCCAATATGGAGGAAAACTACTGGAAAGATGTTCACTCATAGACTTTTACCACAAGTCTGACACATACTAGCACAGCTGAACTATTGGAAAGATCTGGATGTTATCAAGAGGGAAATGTAGCAGTGTAGTGTATATGTAAGCTACAGCAAGCTAGAACTCACCAACATCTCTCTTCCCAAGTCCCCTGGGTCTTCCAAGTGAGGCGCCCCATGTCATTCTCTGGCCTGAAGCAGTAGCACAGTTCCTGGTGGTGCAGCACTGGCAGATCCCACTTGATCCTTCCATGGGTGACCAACTAGAAGAGATTCAGGGCCAAAACAAACAGTCAAGACTTAAATAACAGATATCTAAGACATGAACCATTACAGCCCAGGACACCAATGAGGGAATGTGACAGTTGTCGGAGGTCTTACCTGCTGGTAGCCTTGTTGTAGGAACATGCCTTGTTCTCTGAGAGCTGCTGACATCAACCATATCCCTGATCCAGTGAACATGGGATATAGATCTAGGACAATATTTACAGATCATGTTCTAAAAGACATCTCCACATTTAGTAGCATTGATTGTATTACTTCCTATACAGTTTGTGCCGAGATCTCCCATTAACATGCACAATGTAAGGAGGATTGTGCCAAGCCACCGTCTTCTGGACCACCACCACTGTGTAGAATTAGTGCAATTTCCCATGTTAGAGTCTGATCACTAGTCCAATACCAGGTTTCTATTCATAGCAGTGATCTGACATAGGACAGGCTGATTGGTGGTGGCACAACCATTTCCCTCATTGCCTAGGTGCGTGGCATCCTCATGAATGGTGGTCAACCTAGCTGTTCCAAGGACCAGGTTTTTTTTTTTTTATTGAAGCGTTGTACGTGAAGGAGGTTCCCCAAATTAGTAAAATATAGCATCAAAATGCATAATACCAAACAATACTGGGGATTTTGGATAGTCTATTCTGTGACAGTCTCTTGAATAAATTTCAGTTCATTAAAGACGGATTGGGGCTTCCAAAGCCTAACAGGTTCAACTAAGCAGTCCGCTAACCAGTAAAATACAACAGACAAGTCAATTTGCCAGGTCTTCACTCAAAGGGGTTGCTAAGTTATATAGGATATAGGATATATATGAAAATTTGCAGTAATATCAGTGGTTCTCTTCCTAAGAAATTAGGACATTGATCAGAGCTGAGAGTCTAATTTCCAAACAGGTCCTCCAGAAAAAAAAAAATATATATATATTTAAATGGGCACTGTAATGCTCCATTTCCCCTGTGGTGGCGCTGCAAGTAAAACCCTTACTGCCAGCTTTGTCCACAGAAAACAGTCGATTACTGGGGGTCCTTGCAGGAAGACACTGATCAACTTATGGTCCAGGGGTCCTTCTGTGAAAGAGGTTCACTTCGGACAATCCC
Organism: Rhinoderma darwinii; assembly: GCF_050947455.1. Lineage (NCBI taxonomy): Eukaryota > Metazoa > Chordata > Amphibia > Anura > Rhinodermatidae > Rhinoderma > Rhinoderma darwinii. The sequence continues at coordinate 420,263,451 of NC_134689.1, forward strand.
TTGTTTAGAAGTCAAACCAGTTAACCATATACCAAAGGTGCTAGTGATTGAAAACCCAAAATTAGTACATGCTTCGTCAAACTTCATAAATAAAATACTCACCAGAGAGACATCACTGTCAGTGAACCTGAAGGCATCAACCATGAGGCCGGATTTACACGAGCGTGATATACGTCCGTGCGACGCGCGTGCTTTTCACGCGGGTCGCACGGACCTATACAAGTCTATGGGGGCATGCAGGCAGTCCGTGAGTTTTGCTCAGCATGAGTGCGCGGAAAAAAAACTCACGACATGTTCTAAATTTCTGCGTTTTTCGCGCATCACGCACCCATTGAAGTCAATGGGTGCGTGAAAACCACGAAGGTCGCACGGAAGCACTTCCGTGCGAACTGCGTGATTCACGCAAGAGCTGTCAAACTCTGAACGTAAACAGAAAAGCACCACGTGCTTTTCTGTTTACAAACATCCAAACGGAGTGTCTTAGAGATGAGCGAACCGAACTTCACCGGGTTCGGCCGAACTCGTTTTGACCGAACTCGGCAAAAAAATTTCCGGTACGCGACATCAGGAGACAGTCACTGTCCACGGTGCTAAAAGAGTTAAACTGGTTCAGCACCATGGACAGTGACTTCCGATCACAATATACATGTACGTGTAAAAAAAAAACAGAAGTTCTGACTTACCGATAACTCCCAGCTTCTTCCTCCAGTCCGACCTCCCGGGATGACAATTCAGTCCAAGTGACAGCTGCAGCCAATCACAGGCCAAGCACAGGCTGCAGCGGTCACATGGACTGCCGCGTCATCCTGGGAGGTGGGGCCGGATGTCGAGAGAGGGACGCGTCACCAAGGCAACGGCCGGGAGACCGGACTGGAGGAAGCAGGAAGGTCTTGGTAAGTATGAACGTCTTTTTTTTTATTCACAGGTTGGTGTATATTGTGACCGGAATTCACTGTCGAGGGTGCTGAAAGAGTTACTGCCGATCAGTTAGCTCTTTCAGCACCCTGGACAGTGACTGACGTCGACTAGCCTCATCTCTATGATGGCGGCTGCCCGAAAATCACGCAGCCGCGCATCATACACTGATGACACACGGAGCTGTCAAGTGACTTTTGCGCACGCAAAACGCTGTGTTTTTTTGCGTGCGCAAAATGCACACGCTCGTGTAAATGAGGCCTGAATCGAAGCTTCTCGGCTTGTGATCTTGGGGAGACAAAGACTGAGGAGGAATCTTCTTGCATACCATCCATCAAGCAGCTGTAGGACAGATTTTATTTAGATCATGGGCTCCTTGAAGATTATTACAATATTGATGATAAATACCAACCCATTGTTAGAGATAATCTCATAACAGGGATTGGAGGTCACATCTGGAGTAATGGTGGCCACACAGCTGTCAACAAACAGGGTCATCGGGACATGGTTCTGAACATCCAAAGAGGCTTCAATGTAGAACATGTCACCAAGCTGGAAGACCAGTGATGGACTGGGAGCATTCCAGTCCGCTGAAGATAAAATACTGGGGTATTAGCATAGGTCAGGAGTCTCTGCACCACTACCCTACTGCTGGAAGGACTTACCAGTCATTAACTGCAAGGAGAAGACCAGCCGCTCTTCTGTGGTCACTGTGGTACTGAATGGAATCCATGTTGGCTTGACCGCTTTGCTGCTCACATTGCCATGTCTAGATATTAAAAGAAGGCTTTAATGAGAAGCATGATACAAAATAGAACTTGTATACATCTTGCAGCCAACTAAATAAATGTTCACCACCCCCACACAAAAAAAAAAAAAGGCAGTCATCTCCTGTGCAAGTCCTCAGATGAACAGATTTAAGCTACAAAGTGGGATGGGAACCTCATACATTGATTAGGGAATTCCTTCTACTCAAAAAGACCCTTTCTTGCTGGGTTGATTAAGACACTAAACAGGAACCTAGAAAACAATTTGTTAATCACATGAATGGAGATTACACCCAGCATCTTCGATAAGAAATTAGTGTAGGAGAAATGCCTCTGGGAAGCCGAAGGACAGAATCAAGGCAGGGAATTTAGTCTACGCAAATGGTTTTCCAGGTCGGATATTCTATCCTTAGGAACAGCTGTTCCTGGTACTGCAGCTTGGTCTCATTCAAGGGAATGGGACTAAATCTGCAAAACCAAGCATAGCAACGGCCATTTGTAGGGCACCATGCCTGGTGAATATGGACCAGAGAGCTGCGGCACCTTCGATCAGTTCATCAGTGGGGGTGCCTTTGGCATGGCCTAGCAGGCATTAACTAGAGGCAGACCTGGGGGGCTTTATTAGGCCCCCGGCCGCTATAGAAACACCGACACCCAGTGATCGTATAGCAGGGTGCCAGTGGGCTGAGAGATGGATCACCCTCCCTCCAAAATCATTCCGATGCGGTACTCGCTATTGAGCGCCGCATCTGAGGGATTAAATGAGATAGATGCGGATATTGATCTGCCCTCAGCCACCTCCAGTAGTTGAGGGTAGGGAGATTTAACTGCTCCTGGTGCTGTTTATTTATTCCGAAGCAGCGCCATGAAAAAAAGCAATTGCATTGGAATAAAGTCCATTAGTGGCCGCTGTAGGAACACTAATTGACGTCACTAACAGGTTAAAGCCACAACTCTTGTTAGGTTGGGTGGTGGTTCACTCAAGGAAAGGCAAACCTTCTTTGCAGTTATTCCATAACTAGAAAGTAGTAATCCATTTTAAAGATTTAGAATTCGTTGCAGACTACGACTAACCAGAAGGAGGTTCCACGTTATGTAGAAGGCCAACTGTCTCAATGTGGAGAAGAAAATATAACCACAGCCAGAAAGTAATTATTCCTTCAATCACGTACCTCCAAGTTGCTCCCACATTCTTGAAGGCCATTTTCAAAGATTACATTAGAATCAGTACTTTGTGCACCAGGTCGGCAGGAACCCAGGGTCAGGTCTGAGGGCTTCACCAGCTTTCCATTCCTATAGAAGTCGCTGGTCACCATTTCCACTAGCCTGTCCTCACCGCACTGCACACTGATAGGGGAGTTTGGATGTTGTAAAAGTTGTTGTGGCTGAAGTTATCCTCCCGGATACCGGGAGTCCCACCTGGACACAGACGGAGCGCCTCTCAGAGCCCCAAAACCAGACACTGACTGTCCAGAAGACCAAGAGTTTCCTCTAGGGGAGCCCACACCAGATGGAGATTGTCCAAGTCCTCTAGAGGATCCCCATCCAGGCTGCTAATTATGGCCGAGACTGATCCGCAAATTATAGAACAGGTCCTATTCCTGTCCATTTTTGCAGAACGGACACACGGATCTGCAAAAATAACGAAAGTGTGCACGGCCCCATAGAAATGAATGGGTCTGAGCTATCCATTATTAGTGCATTGAAGAAAATCACTGACGTGTGCTCCAGGCCTTAGACCTTCACACAGTGCAGATTTTACATGCACTTTCTAAGCGAAACCCAGAATTGATGCATGAGAAGAGACCTATAAGGCCTTCCTTTACATATTTATTCTGGTTATATTCCTTTTATCGTTTGGGCTAAAAAAAAATCTGCAACAAAGCGGCTGTGTGAGCAAGGCCTAAAAAAGGTGCACTTACATAGGACTTTTTGACTGCAGTTTTCACCAGTGCAGTTTATACAGGTGAATGCGGAATTTCCAACCGGATTTTCTGGGCGAAAATTCTGCAACATATTACAGTAGCAAAGTGGATGAGATTTCAACAAATCTCATGCACGCGCTGAAGAAAAAAGACAAAAAACGTGGCGTATGGATATTCAATTCTGCAGCACATTAATTTCTAAATGCAAAAATGTTGTGAAAATTCTGCAGTGTTAAATGTATACGAAATTAAATCTCCAGCAAAAATAAAATACTGTAAAAAAATACGGCAAAAAAAAAACACAAAAAGGTCGTAAGATGTTTTTGCCCACGGGGTAAAAACCGCATATAAAAATGGTGACAAAGAAAGCACGTGGTTCTATCATAAATCGCAGCGATGGAGTTTTCGCCTGTGCGGTGTTTACAGGTGACATTATTAAGGTTTACGCTCCGGGTGAAGGGGGAAAATCCAGAACAGAATAAAAATAGAAAAAAAATCTACAGCATGATCGGATTACCTGCAACAGTTTTCCGCTGCAAATTTTCCAAACGTAAATCCGGACGGAAGTGCAGGGGGTATTATAAAGCCTGTCCTGAAGCCTGGGCTCGATGGCGTGCGTTATTGCCAGTAGTATTTGCTAATGAGGGGGCAGGTGATCGCAATCACGTCTACCGGCTTTTTCATATTTTGGCCGCATTTGCACAAAGCAATCACAGTGCAGCATCCATTTTCCCAAGCCGTCTACGTGTGATTTCTTTCAATTGTGATCTTGGACTTTGTGATATCCGTTCGATTAAGGTCACGTGACGTGATTTAGTCACCATTTTGGGCAATTTTGCAATGCATTTTTTTTTTTACATTGCCGAGGAGTAGCCTTGGAAACTAAAGCTGAGCGCTTGCAATGGACAACCAGGATAATGTGTGGTAAAAAAAAAAAAACACTTAAGGCATTGGCACCATTTTTTGGGAGTATTTTGTTAACGTGGCCACCGCAGGGGGAATTTGACTAGGTAAAATTTGCATAATATCTATTGCGTAGAGTTACAGAGTATATGGCAAGCAACAAAGTTGTTTTGACACCTACGTCAGCAGTTTAGAAATTGTCAAGTGAAAGATACGTGACTAAAAAGGAGCCATAACATGCTCCGAATTCAGAAAACATTTGCGCCATTTATTGCATTATTTGGGCGCCAGCCAAGAGGTGGTGTAAGGAAGAGGCACATTATGACCGTGTGTCTTAAATCTGTGAGATAGGATACAAAAATTGTGAATTTCTTCCATTGGCTTCCGTGACCACGAGGGTGTCTTCACATGGTGCGGTCAGATCCAATTTTTTGCCGTTATCTTATGAAAGTCGCAACAAAAAATGCAATGTGGCAGCACGGATTAGATATACCATCAGCGGATTATTAATAGACCTTCAAAGATCTGGTAAAACTCAAAGGTGATTTATGACAGACCGCTCAATGAAAGAGCAGCCAAGGTCTCATCCACGGCTGAGACTATGGGGGAGTTGTATCAAAAGTGGCGCAGCATAGCACTGTATGGAGGTATTTGTGCACTATGACATTATCCCAGTTTTTTTGGATTCATTAAAGGTTGGGTCCTCCACCTACCCGGTTACAATCCTGCCGATACATGACGTATGGCTACAACATCCAAACAGGACCACCCTCCATCTACATGTCCACTTCTGACTACAGAACATCGTGAGATTTAATAAGTTGTTTGTGACTCAACCCCTAAGAAATAGATCGTAGTGGCAAGTTACTGGCTTCAAGAAGGTAGTCTTCTGCTGGCCCTCATTATTTTAGAACCTGGGCCTACCAGTGGGTACTCTGGAGTGCCAGTTTGAGCCTTCATGACTACGGTAATAGAAGTTAATTGGTCAGTAATTGCAGACCAAGATTACAGTCTGCAGGAAATTACTAACTGCTTCTCTACCAGAGTGACGGGGAGCTGCATACAGAGCCTTATACATAATGTATCGTTACTCTTTGCTAATCTAGACCTCCAGCAGTACAATAGAGCTGTCATTAACTCCCCACCCTCTAATGAAAAGACTGTTGACTCTGTCCCAGTCTAAACAGCAAATCTAACAAGTGAGCTGCACACAGGAAATGTCCCCTTTTTATACGTTTAATTCCATTTGAATGAGAACCATCTAAAATGCCTCCATATTGACAGTATAAGCCCATGATTTTCTGTAAGTGCCATGTTCTCAATAGGAATCTGCAGAAAAAAAAAATATCTACCTCTGGTATTTTACAAGGTTGGTAGCAAGTCCTACTCAGACCTATAGAGACCAACATGTATGGATGCTGCCATGCCATAGGCAAATTACTAATTTGAACACTGTTTTGGCCAGTTCTACGAGATAAGACAAATATTTACCAAAATGATTTTATTGCTACACTTTTTTTGGAAGATCTTTTCCATTCATAGTAAGAGCAACAACTACTGAACTGACGGACCCGATGGCCACCAGCACCCACAGCTGTAGAGGTTCACATCCTGCAGTCATTCTGGAAGCTTCAGCATGTCCTGCTCCAAAAATTTAGCCAGGTTTGTCTCCAATCACTAGGATAGGACCCAATGTGGCCAGGCCATGTTTCTCTGGATAAGAACCTGGTGGAACATTAGATTGTAGACTGTTAAGTTTATCATTTCAACAATATATTTAGAGATCTATACAGAAAACCAAGATCACGTACAGCAGTGGTGACCAGCTCTTTCAAAACTAAACCTCAATATGCTTTAGCAGCTTGTGCCTGTCAACGCATACTGAGAGTTGTAGTCTTAATACTTGGGTGAGCCACAGGTTGGAGATCTCGTGTCCAGCCTAACAGACAGGCTTGTCTAGAGGACAAGGTCTTTAAGACCACTCTACCAAATCTAATGGAAAGAGTTTTACATATATCAAAATAGTTGTGGGACAAGAATAGGCTATAATATAATTAAGTAGGTTACTAATAAGGTGGTGTCTCACCAGTGCCAAACATTACGACTAGGAGGCTCAGGGACATATCACACACACTTTAGATTCACAGCAGCTTCAGCCCACACCAATGCATAGTCTACGTGCAGAACGAACACCTAGTTACTTAATTCTAGATAGGGAGGTCTAAGGACAATGAACTCACCAACATCTCTCTTTCCAAAACCTCTTGGCTTCTCATGGGAAGAGTCCCATGTCATTATCTGGCCTATAGCAGTAGCACAGTTTCTGGTGGTGCAGCACTGGCAGATCCCAGTTGAGCCTTCGACAGGTGACCAACTAGAAGAAACCGAGAGTCAACCAAACGTTCCAGCCATGGAATACTACACAGTGTTGTCAAAGACTCCATCGGGTGTTGTACAGCCATTGGAATCAAGACCCTCTGTATGTGGTTTTACCTGCTGGTAGCCTTGTTGTAGGAGCACGCCTTGTTCACTGAATCAAGGGTCTGGTTGATGTCAGCAGCTCTCAGAGAACATGTGATATAGATCTAGGACAACACATTTGCAGATCATGTGAAAGCTGTTGACATTTACCAAAGTGGTCACTTTTCAAGGACCTTCCCTCCCACTTTCATAGTAACACTTTGTAAAGTGTAATTTTCTCATTCAAATTTAGAGCTTTAGGTGAAATACACAAGTTCTCAGATACACCCAGAATGTGGGCAATATGTGGAAGCTTGCAATCTTTCAAAGACAGCAAAAACTTTAAATTTTCACGCTTGGTCTTTGAGGGGACCCACGATCCTACTTTACTTCAGGTTTCACTTCATGGAGTCAAGAATTAGAGTGGTTGTCAAAGAAAGAAAAAGCTCCACATGTTCACAAGTTGTCTACCATATTGCAATTTGGCACCCATTCACTTCAATGGAGTGGGGCCATTTTTTTCAAGGGCAGTTGTGTTTTTCTATTCCTGGACAAAGGATTAACTGTTGGCCCAATATAGTTTATGCAAAAGCCCTCACCGTAGAGACATCCCTGTCTGTGAACCTGAAGGCATCAACCATGAAGCGAAGCTTCTTGGCTTGTGATCTTGGGGAGACAAAGACTGAGGAGGAATCTTCTTGCATACCATCCATCAGGCACCTGTAGAACAGATTTGGTTTAGATAATGGGCTCCTAGAAGATTAGTGCAGTATGGAGGATAGAAACTCACCCATTGTTAGAGATGATCTCATAACGGGGATTGGAGGTCATATCTGGAGTAATGGTGGCCACACAGCTGTCAACAAACAGGATCATTGGGACATGGTTCTCAACGCTCAAAGAGGCTTCAATATAGAACATGTCACCAAGCTGGAAGACCAGTGATGGACTGGGAGTACTCCAGTCCCCTGAAGATAAAATACTGGGGTATTAGCATAGGTCTGGAGTCTCTGCACCACCATCCTACTGCTGGAAAGAGACTTACCAGTCATTAGCTGCAAGGAGAAGACCAGCCGCTCTTCTGTGGTTACCGTGGTACTGAACGGAATCCATGTTGGCTTGACTGCTTTGCTGCTCACATTGCCATGTCTAGAGAGGTCAAAATAAGTTGTTAAGGAGATTTAGTAGAACCGAGTACTTTATCCACATATGTGTAGAACATATGTGTAGAACATATCCGGTGGGCCATTGCACTTCAAGTGGCTGGTCTCCATTACATGACCATGAAGTGAAGGCTTTAATAACCATTTACTAAGCAAGTAGAACAGGGACAGTCAATGTTATCAGCTACAAATTGCCATTATGCCCAAGGACCCATCTGAAAATGGTGAACATTAACCACCGTTGTTTAGGTTAATCAAATCTTGATAGTTCAGTATGACCTTTTCTAGACCACTCCAATGACGGCAGATTTTTTACTGTTCCAGGAGACACCTGACAGAAGTTTAGCTCTTTTGCAATAAACTTGCAAGGCTCAGTCAAGTGCATGTATTCGGACATGGCCAAAAGGTTATTCTGGCCAATAGCGAATAGTCGTGTGTACGGTCAGATTTAGTCACCGTTTCCCCAACCAGTCACTTTGAAACAGCTGTGAGCAGTCGCTGTAACGGTAGGGACGGAGTCATTTCCGACGGTCTTCTATGAAGAAATCCTCTAACAATATTCTAAATCGCAAACAAGAAAGCAACACTGTAAATATACAAACACTAGTTGATATACATTTGTAAGACATCACCATGGAAGGCCAGTCAGTCAATGCTCATTGAGAAGGGTTAGGAGTAAGGGGGGCATTTACATAGAAAAGTTACTTAGCGACCATCCTGAGGAATCTCAGGAGCTATTGCCTTTGGGGGACTACCTAATTCACATTTTGAGGCTCACTTTGCCAAGGAACTTTACTAGTTTAATCTCCTCAAAAACAGGATGCCTGTAGAGACAGCCTACTGGTATTGACTCACCTCGGGTAGTAACACTGGATGGGAACCACAGCAGGGTTGGACCTAATAATTGGCACATTGCTGGAGGAAGTCGGGGTGTAGCGTAGGTTGGACGTGTAGATTAGCCAGCCAGAGGTCATCTTAAACAAGACATCACAAGATTAGTCATCTGGATTATACTTCTGGGAATACTAAGATTTGGATGTTTTAATTATTCCAAGCTCTTTTGTACTACACCATTATCTTAAAAGCTACAGATGGCAGTGATGAAAAGGGGGCAAGTGCATAAAATAATTCCATATCATGCGCATCCCAGCAGTTTCCCGTTACTGCCTACTGATGTAGCAGAGCTGTGTGGGTCTTTGTGATATTCAAGCCTTTTTGTAGAAACGAGGTAAAAACACTGAAGAGAATTCACTTGGCTATTGCGCACAAGAAACCAAAGAAATTCAGCTCTGCTACATATGTTTCAGGCAGTGTGGACGATTGTAGGACAAGCAAATACATTGCACAATCTTTATACAAGCTGCTCTAAACCTGGACTCCACCGATGTCATGTCCCACCATATACAATTACATATACACGATCTACAACCAACACAACGATCATGTAAAGCGATTACTACAAACAGAAGAAATTTTGCAAACTATACAACTACTACTTCACTTACCTCCAGGCTGTTCCCACATTCTTGAAGGCTATTTTCAAAAACCACAATAGTATCTGTAGTCTGCAGTCCAGGTCGGCAGGAGCCCAGGGTCAGGTCTGAGGGCTTCACCAGCTTTCCATTCCCATAGAAGTCTCTGGTCACCATCACCACCAGCCTGTCCTCTCCACACTGCACACTGATAGGGGAGTTTGGAGATTGTGTAAGCGGTTGTGGCTGAAGTTCTCTAGGATACCTGGAGCCCCATCCAGTCTGAGCTGAAGACCAAGGGTTTGCTCTAGGGGAGCCCACTCCAAACACAGGTTGTCCAAGTCCTCTAGAAGATCCCCACCCAGGCTGATAATTTCTCCACCTAACCAAGGAACTGCTAAACCCTGGTCCATAGAGAAGAACCACTAACAAACAACTCCACCTGACCCACAGCTCCATCCTGACTGCAGAAGAAGTAACACAAGAAGAGAGTGGAGGAAGAAGAACTTTATACTCCACCCATCACATAGTCACACCTTCACATGGAGCAGAACTTTATACTCCACCCATCACATAGTCATACCTTCACATGGAGCAGAACTTTATACTCCACCCATCACATAGTCATACCTTCACATAGAGCAGAACTTTATACTCCACCCATCACATAGTCACACCTTCACATGGAGTAGAACTTTATACTCCACCCATCACATAGTCATACCTTCACATGGAGCAGAACTTTATACTCCACCCATCACATAGTCATCCCTTCACATGGAGCAGAACTTTATACTCCACCCATCACATAGTCATCCCTTCACATGGAGCAGAACTTTATACTCCACCCATCACATAGTCATCCCTCCTCCTGACACCTCATTATTCTCAGCTGAGCACTTCTCTCATTAGTGGAAACCAAGACACAAGTACAAGGAGGTCAAGATAAAAGTGATTGACAGGTCAAGATTGGAGAAGTTGGTGTATATTCACACGGTGCAGTTTAGGTGCAGGTTTAAACAGAGAAACCTTCGGTATATGATTTTTCAGTGGAATAAATGGTTGTTTATTATTTTGTGTTCGGTGTAAAACCCCGCAATGCCGTCAGCTAACTGCGGTTTTTCTCCTATTATTTCGGATGCAGAATTGCTTTGAATAACCGTGGGTCATCATCCCGCCAGCACCCGGCATATTGACAGGAAGTACATCAGAAAAGACTTAAAAAGTTCATATAACCGCATTTAAGGCTGGCTTCACACGACCTATTTTCAGGCGTAAACGAGGCGTATTATGCCTCGATTTACGCCTGAAAATAGGGCTACAATACGTCGGCAAACATCTGCCCATTCATTTGAATGGGTTTGCCGACGTACTGTGCCGACGACCTGTCATTTACGCGGCGTCGTTTGACAGCTGTCAAAAGACGACGCGTACAATTACAGCCTCGTCAAAAGAAGTGCAGGACACTTATATACATTATATGCAGGACACTTCTTGGGACGTTTTTGGAGCCGTTTTCTCATAGACTCTATTGAAAACAGCTCCAAAAACGGCCAAAAAAACGGCGCGAAAACGGCGCGAAAAACGCAGCGAAAAACGTGAGTTGCTCAAAAAACGTCTGAAAATCAGATGCTGTTTTCCCTTGAAAACAGCTCTGTATTTTCAGACGTTTTTGGCTCAGCGTGTGAACATACCCTAAGGGAAAAAACAAATGCGAGGGACTTCAACCAGAAAAAAACGGAAAAAATATTGTCCTGTCTGAATATCACTGGAGTTACAGGGCGACTTTTGGTGCCGCACAAGGACGACCATGAAACTCCCTATGGGAATTAAGTCAGTGGAGAAGGATAAAAAGAAAGTTATTATCGCGGGTTATGCACGGAGAACATAATGTATTTCCACACGCGGATTAGCTCCTGTGATTGGGGTTAATCTGTGTCTAATACGCGGCACATTAACTGGAAATCTGCGTCAACTTACGGATTTCTGACGCAGATTTCCCTTCAAATTTGCATCTCGTTTTTTGCAGTTATTTTGGTAATCATACCTGCACCAATTTTACAATTTTTCTACCCAAATAAAAGGTCTTCTACAATTTTAGGTGCATTCACATGAGTCGCTTTTCTAAAAAAAATTTGAGCCATTTTTGTCACCGTTTTCCCCACTTTTGCTAAACGGGCAAAATATTTTTTTTTATTTTTTTTAAAACCATCATATATGTTGGCAAATCGTCCAGACACTTCTCTACTTAATACATTGTAAATGCACTTATAGTATTTACAGTGTTTGAACTGATGTTTTTACCTTTATTTATGGGTATATTCACACAGTGCAGTTTTGATGCAGCTTTTTTTAAGCCAAAGCCTTGAGTGAATCTAAAAGGAAGGAAGGAAAGGATGAAAAGACTGATGTATCTCCTTTCTTTTGTGTTACCTCCTGTGTGTGGCTCAAGAAACAGAGCCAAAAACTGCACCGAAAACGGCTTGTGTGAACCTGGCCTATGCATTATTTGTAATAGGGAAGTATTTTACGGTCTTTTTTTTTTTATAAAAATGTGTCTATAAGACTAGATTCACACACGCAGTTTTTGATGCAGTGTTTTATGCCGTTTTTGTGCCAAAGCCAGGAGTGGATACTATGAATGACTGATATGTTTTCTTTCTGTTGAATCTACTTTTGGCATTGGCTCCAAAAACGGCATCAAAAACTTGTGTGATTCAAGTTTAGGTGAGTTGTTTGCGGTCAAAAAGCGCATAAAAAACAGACATCCGAAAACGAATGAAGTAAACGGTACAGAAAGACCAGAGTTGACGTAGGCTGTAGATATAGTTTGTTTGATCCAGCGTGATATAGAAGCCTTTGATGCCTTCACCTCGTTGGGCCCCGGAAGAAAAACTAGGAGATTCTCTTCCTTCCTAAACGTAGAAGTTCTTACGATGTAAAATCTTAGGCAACGTGATAGATCCAGAAGGTCCCAACGGAAAGATTCCTCTGAGGAGATATCAGTTTAGAAAACAGGTAAATGAATTACCTGGTTGATGTTTGAGACCGAATGGACCTTGGACCTAAAAGGAAGGCAGAAACTTTATCTGGGAAGAATACAAGTATGGTTCCTCTGACTTGTAGTGCACCTACTCTCTTAGGCCCCATGCACATGACCGTAAAAATTATCCGTAATGGCGGACCGTAATTACGGTCCGCCATTACGGACCCATTCACTTCTGGTGTCCGGGCCGTAGAAAGCCGCGGCAAAAGATAGGACATGTCCTATCTTTTGCTTCTTAGGGACCGTGCTCCCATAAGGACCGTGATTACAGGCATGGGGCATGGGGCCTTATAAGACAAAAGTTCTAGCGAACAAATCTCCAGAGGTTCAAAGGGTGAAACACAAACTTTTGACTCTTTCTGAGCTTGGTGGTTTAGGTGGCTTGTGAACTAAGTGGAGTTCTAAAACCGGATTGTGTTGCTGTACTTCTGTATTGTGTTGCTGTATTTCTGTGTTTGTGAATCTGTTTTGATTGCTAGCAAATAGAAGATAGCAAAAACTCACACAATTTTAAAAAAAAAATTTGTAAATTTTTTTTTTTTTCCCTTGCAGATTCGTTCCAGCTGAACAGCTGACGAGGGGGAAGGGGTTAACTGGACACAGGTGGTATAAATTAGTCAGCAGACCTCATTTTGAGCTTGCTCTTTCTGAGCTTGGTGGTTTAAGTGGCTTGTGAACTAAGTGGAGTTCTAAAACCGGATTGTGTTGCTGTACTTCTGTATTGTGTTGCTGTATTTCTGTGTTTGTGAATCTGTTTTGATTGCTAGCAAATAGAAGATAGCAAAAACTCACACAATTTTAAAAAAAAAATTTGTAAATTTTTTTTTTTCCCTTGCAGATTCGTTCCAGCTGAACAGCTGACGAGGGGGAAGGGGTTAACTGGACACAGGTGGTATAAATTAGTCAGCAGACCTCATTTTGAGCTTGCTCTTTCTGAGCTTGGTGGTTTAAGTGGCTTGTGAACTAAGTGGAGTTCTAAAACCGGATTGTGTTGCTGTACTTCTGTATTGTGTTGCTGTATTTCTGTGTTTGTGAATCTGTTTTGATTGCTAGCAAATAGAAGATAGCAAAAACTCACACAATTTTAAAAAAAAAAAATTGTAAATTTTTTTTTTTTCCCTTGCAGATTCGTTCCAGCTGAACAGCTGACGAGGGGGAAGGGGTTAACTGGACACAGGTGGTATAAATTAGTCAGCAGACCTCATTTTGAGCTTGCTCTTTCTGAGCTTGGTGGTTTAAGTGGCTTGTGAACTAAGTGGAGTTCTAAAACCGGATTGTGTTGCTGTACTTCTGTATTGTGTTGCTGTATTTCTGTGTTTGTGAATCTGTTTTGATTGCTAGCAAATAGAAGATAGCAAAAACTCACACAATTTTAAAAAAAAAAAATTGTAAATTTTTTTTTTTTCCCTTGCAGATTCGTTCCAGCTGAACAGCTGACGAGGGGGAAGGGGTTAACTGGACACAGGTGGTATAAATTAGTCAGCAGACCTCATTTTGAGCTTGCTCTTTCTGAGCTTGGTGGTTTAAGTGGCTTGTGAACTAAGTGGAGTTCTAAAACCGGAGTTGAAGCCCCAGTAAGTACTCTCTTCTTTTTCTTTGACAATTGTTCGCTGTTTTGGTGTAACTTGGATAATGGATAGCAAGATTGGAGGTTTTCTTCAGTGCACAGTTTGTCATATGTATACACGACTGGAGCCGGAGTTCCAGGGTGAATATCTCTGTGGCAGATGTGAGCATGTTGTTCACCTGGAAGCTCGTATTAGAGATCTGGAGGAGCAGAATGCAACACTGAGGAGGATAGACAATTTTGAGCGGAGCTTGCTGCTCACAGAGCATGCAGTTAGTGGGTTAGAACTGGAGGGTGAAGACATGGGTGAGCAGGATCAGGTAAGTAGCTGGGTTAATGTAGTTAGGGGCAGTAGAAAGGGGTCAAAGACAAGGAAGGCCGATCCGGTTTCTGGCATTCCAAGCAAAATTGCCAGGTTGGGTGATGATGCGAGGGTGTCAGTCTCAGAAAAGGCAGCCCTAGTGGATACGGATCTTCCTAACAGCCGGGAGAACAGCCCAGCTAGTAGTCGGCGGGATGGTAATGCAGGCAAGCCAAGACAATTGATAGTTGTAGGGGATTCTATAATCAGGAAGACGGATAGAATAATTTGTCGCCAAGACCGCCTCAACCGAATGGTTTGCTGTCTCCCTGGTGCCAGGGTTCGGCATGTGGTGGAACGGGTGGACAAATTGCTGGGAGGGGCTGGTGATGATCCAGCTGTCGTGGTCCATGTCGGTACCAACGACAGAATAAATGGTAGGTGGAGGAGCCTTAAGAATAATTTTAAAGAACTAGGCTACAAGCTGAAGGGAAGGACCTCCAAGGTTGTATTCTCAGGAATACTGCCTGTGCCATGCGCATCACAGGAAAGACAGCGGGAGCTTAGGGAGTTAAATGCATGGCTGAAGTCTTGGTGTAGAGGAGAAGGATTTGGGTTCCTAGAGCACTGGGCTGACTTTTCATTGGGGTACAAACTGTATTCTGCAGATGATTTGCACCTAAATGGAAGGGGGTCCGCTGTGCTGGGGGAGAGAATTCTAGCTGGGGTGGCGGAGTATTTAAACTAGGGCTGAGGAGGGAGGTCAATGTAGAAAAAAAAGGGGTAGCCAGGTTAGAGAGGGGTCAGACTATATTGGTGGGGGGAGAAACAGAATGTGGGGAGAGGACTAGACAACAAGATAAGGAGATCCTTTCGTTGCAAAACATCAGTGTAAATAAAAAGGACCGATTAATGTCAAATCACATTTCTGATAATAAAAGTGAAAAACTGACAGGCAAGTTAAAGTGTATGTTCACAAATGCCAGAAGTCTAGCAAGCAAAATGGGGGAGCTGGAGGCCTTGATACTGGAAGAAAATATAGATATAGTTGGTGTTGCTGAAACATGGCTGGACTCTTCACATGACTGGGCTGTAAATCTACAGGGTTTTACACTTTTTCGTAAAGACAGGACAAATAGGAAAGGTGGTGGTGTATGTCTGTATGTGAGAAATGATATGAAGGCGAGTGTGAAAGAGACAATAGTGGGTGAAGACTGTGAGGAGGTTGAAACCTTGTGGGTGGAACTAGAAAGGGAGGTAAACACTGAAAAAATTACTTTTGGTGTAATCTATAGACCCCCCAATATAACTGAGGAGATGGAAGGTCAGATATATAAACAGATGGAGCGGGCTGCACAGGCGGGTACTGTAGTGATAATGGGAGATTTTAATTTCCGGGATATTAATTGGTGTCATGGTTCGGCTTCAACTGCAAAGGGGAGACATTTCCTCAACCTGTTGCAGGAAAATTTTATGGGCCAGTTTGTGGAAGACCCGACTAGAGGTGAAGCTCTGTTGGATCTGGTCATTTCTAATAATGCAGATCTTGTTGGGAATGTCAATGTTCGTGAAAACCTCGGTAACAGTGATCATAATATAGTTACATTTTACCTATACTGTAAAAAACAAACGCAGGCTGGGAGGGCAAAAACATTTAATTTTAAGAAAGCCAATTTCCCCAGGATGAGGGCTGCAATTCAGGATATAGACTGGGAAGAACTAATGTCAAATAATGGAACAAATGATAAATGGGAGATTTTCAAATCTACTTTGAGTTATTATAGTGCAAAATTTATTCCTACAGGCAGGGCCGCCATCAGGGGGGTATTAGGGGTACTACTGTAGGGGGCCCGGCCAAACTTAATTGAAAGGGGGGCCCGGCAACTGCCGCGACTTGCCTTTGTTAGAAAAAAACAGGCCCCTGCAATGGGGCCTGTTCTTTTCACCAAAGCAATGTCGTGAGCTGCGGGCCCCCCTCTCATCAAACACCGCTGTGAGCTGCGGGCCCCCCTCTCATCTAACACTGCCGCGAAACACCGCGCGAACGACCGCAAGCGCGCGCCGGCGCACTCGTTACCGCAAACGCGCGCTCACGCGCGAACGACCTGGGGAAGGCTGGAAAGCAACCCGCTCGTGCCCGCCGCCGAGAGGGATGCGGTGCGCACACACCAAAAGTACAGCGACCAATCAACTGGGAAGAACAGCGGCGCACAGTCTAATTACCTGCTGGCCCGCCTCCGACTCCTCGTCCTCCTCCTCCGCCTCCTCGTCCTCCTCCTCGGCCTCCTCGTCCAGCGCCTCCTCGTCCGACTCCGCCTCCGCCTCCTCCTTCTCCTCCTCCAGAGCGTAGCTGCGTAAGGAGAGGGGGAGGAGTCCAGTTCTTGCGCGACGGCAGGAGTTCTTCGATCCTCGCAATTTTCTGGAGCCTGGAGGTGAAGGACGACATCTGGACCGAAGACATCGCCTGACGAGGACTGGAGAGGGAGCAGCTCTTCTGACACAGTGAGTAAAGTGTCTGAAAGTGCTGTTTATGTATGGCCCTGTTCACACAGAGTATTTTTGCAGGGCAAAAAAATCTGCCTCAAAATTCCTTAAAGAATTTTGAGGCAGATTTTGACCTGCCCACACTATCTTGCCGCGTTTTTTGCTGCGTTTTTTGCCCGCGGCGATTGAGGACAGCAGACAAAAAAGGCAGCGAAAAATGCATTTTCTGCCTCCCATTGATTTCGATGGGAGGTCAGAGGCAGAACCGCGGCAAGAAAGGACGTGCTGCTTTTTCTTTTTTCCGCGACTGGCTCCCATTGATTTCAGATTAAATCAATGGGAGGCGGTTTTGGAAGTTTTTTGGTGCTGATTCTGACGCAGTGTCCGAGTCAATATCAAGGTCCAAAAACTCTGTGAACTGGGCCTTATTGTTAGGGCTTATTCAGACGAACGTGTAATACGTCCGTGCAACGTGTGTGATTTTCACGCGCCTCGCACGGACCTATGTTAGTCTATGGGGCCGTGCAGACTGTCAGTGATTTTCACGCAGCGTGTGTCCGTGTGTCCGCTGCGTAAAACTCACGACATGTCCTATATTTGTGCATTGTTCGCGCATCACGCACCCATTGAAGTCAATGGGTGCGTGAAAGTCACGCCCAGCACATGGAAGCACTCCCGCAGCCGTATAAACTATGAATGAAAACAGAAAAGCACCACGTGCTACAAACATCCAAACAGAGTGTCATAATGATGGCGGCTGCGCGAAAATCACACAGCCACGCATCATACGCTGCTGCCACACGGAGCTGTTATGGACCTTTTGCATGCGCAAAACGCCACGTTTTTTGCGCACGCAAAAATCACACGCTCGTGTAAATCCGGCCTTAGGGTAGGAACACACTAGGCATGAACACTGCGGATTTTATGCAACACATTTTATTGTGGAAAATCCACAGTGTATCACAGTCACAGCCGAGTGGATGAGATTTGAACAAATCTCATCCACACGCTGCAAAAAAAATTGACCTGCAGTGTGGCTTTTTAGGCCGCAGCATGTCAATTTATGCTGCAGAATCGCCACTCGTCTGGTGCGGAAATGCTGCGGTTCTGCCGCAAAAATCACAAAAGAGAAAAAAAAAAGGCACTTTTTTAAATTGATAAAAAAGTTTATACTTACCCCGGCCGTAGTCCTGGTGACGCGATCTTCTATTCTTAGCGCAGCTCCTGGAGCTGCTGCCGGTCTCTAAATAGGCAGTTGGTCCAGTAAAATTTGGAATTATTTTTTTTTGTGAACCAGCTTAAAAAAATACAAAACTTTTGTGTTAGGGCCTGTTCACATCACCGTTCGCTTCCGCTCCGGGGTTCCATCTGAGGTTTCTGTCGGGTGAACACCGCAACGGAAAGTGAAAGTGACAGCACAGCTTCCGTTTCAGTCACCATTGATCTCAATGGTGACGGAAACATCGCTAATGGTTTCCGTTCGTCACCATTCCGGCTGGTTTTCGGACGGAATCAATAGTGCAGTCGACTGCGCTAATTGTGACGGAAGCTGTGCTGTCACTTTCACTTTCCGTTGCGGGGTTCACCCGACGGAAACCTCAGATGGAACCCCGGAGCGGAAGCGAACGGTGATGTGAACAGGCCCTAACACAAAAGTTTTGTATTTTTTTAAGCTGGTTCACAAAAAAAAATAATTCCAAATTCTACTGGACCAACTGCCTATTTAGAGACCGGCAGCAGCTCCAGGAGCGACATCATAAGGGACACACTAGGCGGATATGCTGAGTAAAACTACACAGCTTATCCGCCCCGGTAGCCGCAGGGAATTCCGCCAGCAAAACCGCACCAAGTAGTGGTGCAGGTTTCGTGAGGCGTGTCCGCTGCGGGAATCCTGCAGGGAAAAAAAAGTTTAGACTTGCCCCGGCCGTAGTCCTGGTGACGCATCTCTCTCTTCTGAACGTAGCCCCGCCTCCTGGGATGACGCTGTAGACCATGTGACCGCTGCAGCGGTCACATGGGATGAAAAGTCATGACAGGAGGCCGAGCTGCGCTAAGAATAGAGGATCGCGTCACCAGGACTACGGCCGGGGCAAGTCTAAACTTTTTTATAAATTTAAAAAAGTGCCTTTTTTTTTTTTCTCATTTGTGATTTTTGCGGCAGAACCGCAGCATTTCCGCAACAGAGGAGCAGCGATCCCACAGAATACATTGACATGCTGCGGCTTAAAAAGCCAAAAGCCACACGGCAGGTCCATTATTTTTGCAGCGTGTGGATGAGATTTGTTCATATCTCATCCACTCGGCTGCGACTGTGATACGCTGCGGATTTTCCACAATAAAATGTGTTGCATAAAATCCGCAGTGTTCATGCCTAGTGTGTTCCTACCCTAAGGCCGGATTCACACGAGCGCGTGCTATTTGCGCGCGCAAAAACATGGCGTTTTGCGCATGCAAAAGGTCCATAACAGCTCCGTGTGGCAGCAGCGTATGATGCGCGGCTGCGTGATTTTCACGCCATCATTATGACACTCTGTTTGTATGTTTGTAGCACGTGGTGCTTTTCTGTTTTCATTCATAGTTTATACGGTTGCGGAAGTGCTGGGCGTGACTTTCACGCACCCATTGACTTCAATGGGTGCGTGATGCGCGAACAATGCACAAATATAGGACATGTCGTGAGTTTTACGCAGCGGACACACGCTGCGTGAAAATCACGGACAGTCTGCACGGCCCCATAGAGTAACATAGGTCCGTGCGAGGCGCGTGAAAATCACACACGTTGTACGGATGTATTACACGTTCGTCTGAATAAGCCCTAACAATAAGGCCCAGTTCACAGAGTTTTTGGGCCTTGATATTGACGCGGACACTGCGTCAGAATCAGCACCAAACAACTTCCAAAACCGCCTCCCATTGATTTAATCTGAAATCAATGGGAGCCAGTCGCGGAAAAAAGAAAAAGCAGCACGTCCTTTCTTGCCGCGGTTCTGCCTCTGACCTCCCATCGAAATCAATGGGAGGCAGAAAATGCATTTTTCCCTGCGTTTTTTGTCTGCTGTCCTCAATCGCAGCGGGCAAAAAACGCGGCAAGATAGTGTGGGCAGGTCAATATCTGCCTCAAAATTCGGTGCGCGGTTCCAGGCGGTCGCGGGTGCCCATGCGCAGGAGTTTGCGGGTGCGCGCGATCGGTCGCACGGGCAGCGGTGTTTGACGGCCCCATGACGACCCCCATGCTACCCAGGGCCGCCATCAGGGGGGGTATTATGGGTACTGATGTGAGAGGCCCGGCCAAACCTAATTGAAAGGGGGGCCCGCAGCTCACGACATTCTTTTGGTGAAAAAAACGGGCCCCATTGCAGGGGCCTGTTTTTTTTCTACCAAAGGCAAGTCGCGGCAGTTTGCCGGGCCCCCCTTTCAATTAGGTTTGGCCGGGCCTCTCACATCAGTACCCCTAATACCCCCCCTGATGGCCGCCCTGGGTACCATGATATAGTGCTGGACGGAGTACCGTTAACAGGCGGTGCCACGGTAGGGGGGCCCAAAAAATTTAGCTGTAGGGGGCCCTGAAATTCCTGATGGCGGCCCTGCCTACAGGTAATAAGTATAAACGACTCAAATTAAACCCCACATGGCTTACACCTTCTGTGAAAGGGGCAATACATGACAAAAAAAGGGCATTTAAAAAATACAAATCTGAGGGTACAGCTGTAGCCTTTGTAAAATATAAAGAGCTTAATAAAATCTGTAAAAATGTAATAAAATTAGCAAAAATACAAAATGAAAGGCAGGTGGCCAAGGATAGTAAAACAAATCCTAAAAAATTCTTCAAGCATATAAATGCAAAAAAGCCAAGGTCTGAACATGTAGGACCCCTAGATAATGGTAATGGGGAGTTGGTCACAGGGGATCAAGAGAAGGCAGAGTTACTAAATGGGTTCTTTAGCTCTGTATATACAACAGAAGAAAGAGCAGCTGATGTAGCCGGTGCCAGTGCTGTTAATATATCAGTTGATATACTGAATTGGATGAATGTAGAGATGGTCCAAACTAAATTAAATAAAATAAATGTGCACAAGGCTCCGGGACCAGATGGGATACACCCTAGAATTCTTAAAGAGCTTAGTTCAGTTATTTCTGTCCCCCTTTTCATAATATTCAGAGAATCTCTAGTGACTGGTATAGTGCCAAGGGACTGGCGCAGGGCAAATGTGGTGCCTATTTTCAAAAAGGGCTCTAGGTCTTCCCCGGGTAATTATAGACCAGTAAGCTTAACATCCATCGTGGGGAAAATGTTTGAGGGGCTATTGAGGGACTATATACAGGATTATGTGACAATAAATAGCATTATAAGTGACAGCCAGCACGGTTTTACTAAGGACAGAAGTTGTCAAACTAACCTAATCTGTTTTTATTAAGAGGTGAGCAGAAGCCTAGACAGAGGGGCCGCTGTGGATTTAGTGTTTTTAGACTTTGCAAAGGCATTTGACACTATCCCCCATAGACGCCTAATGGGTAAATTAAGGACTATAGGTTTAGAAAATATAGTTTGTAATTGGATTGAGAATTGGCTCAAGGACCGTATCCAGAGGGTTGTGGTCAATGATTCCTTCTCTGAATGGTCCCCGGTTATAAGTGGTGTACCCCAGGGTTCAGTGCTGGGACCACTATTATTCAACTTATTTATTAATGATATAGAGGAAGGGATTAATAGCACTATTTCTATTTTTGCAGATGACACCAAGCTATGTAATATAGTTCAGACTATGGAAGATGTTCATGAATTACAGGCAGATTTAAACAAACTAAGTGTTTGGGCGTCCACTTGGCAAATGAAGTTTAATGTAGATAAATGTAAAGTTATGCATCTTGGTACCAACAACCTGCATGCATCATATGTCCTAGGGGGCGCTACACTGGCGGATTCACTTGTTGAGAAGGATCTGGGTGTACTTGTAAATCATAAACTCAATAACAGCATGCAGTGTCAATCAGCTGCTTCAAAGGCCAGCAGGATATTGTCGTGTATTAAAAGAGGCATGGACTCGCGGGACAGGGATGTAATAATGCCACTTTACAAAGCATTAGTGAGGCCTCATCTAGAATATGCAGTTCAGTTCTGGGCTCCAGTTCATAGAAAGGATGCCCTGGAGTTGGAAAAAATACAAAGAAGAGCAACGAAGCTAATAAGGGGCATGGAGAATCTAAGTTATGAGGAAAGATTGAAAGAATGAAACCTATTTAGCCTTGAAAAAAGACGACTAAGGGGGGACATGATTAACTTATATAAATATATTAATGGCACATACAAAAAATATGGTGAAATCCTGTTCCTTGTAAAACCCCCTCAAAAAACAAGGGGGCACTCCCTCCGTCTGGAGAAAAAAAGGTTCAAGCTGCAGAGGCGACAAGGCTTCTTTACAGTGAGAACTGTGAATTTATGGAATAGCCTACCGCAGGAGCTGGTCACAGCAGGGACAGTAGATGGCTTTAAAAAAGGGTTAGATAATTTCCTAGAACAAAAAAATATTAGCTCCTATGTGTAGAAATGTTTCCTTCCCTTTTCCCTTCCCTTGGTTGAACTTGATGGACATGTGTCTTTTTTCAGCCGTACTAACTATGTAACTATGTAACTATATAACAGAGGGTCCCGTGGAGCTACAGGTTCTAGCATTCTGGGTCTCAATTTTGATATGGCCATTAAAAATGACTTAAGAAGTGGGTCAACGGCAAATCTGACTGCAAATTAAGCGGATAAAGTGAATGGGTCCGTGAAGACTATCGGATGCCACTCGGATGCCGTCAAAAACGGCCCGAGTGCCACAACGGTCGTGTGCATGAGGCATGAGAATTGAAGGGCAAAGATCTTTCTCAAACCCTGCTTGTAGAAGTTTGATTGATCGAAAACTTCCGCACATTAGACCAGTCTATAAAAATCTTCTTCAGCCGGGCATATGATTTATTAGTTTCCAAATCTCGGGAATGGCTAAAAGTGTCAGGGTTTGTTCACACGGTTAACAAAATACGGCCAAAAAATAGCTGAAAGATCGGAAGCAGAACGCCTCCAAACATCTACTCATTGATTTCAATGAAAAAACGGTGTTCTGTTCTGACGGGGCATTTTTTTTTTTTAAAAGAACGGCTGCATAAAAAAAACGCCGGCAAAAAAGAAGTGCATGTCACATCGTGAGCCATCTCTGGAGCCGTTTGTCATTGACTCGATAGAAAAACAGCTTCAAAAACGCAAGTTGCTTAAAAAAACGTCTGAAAATCAGGCTCTATTATTAATAAAACTAAATAAAGTAAAAAAGTTACACATATTTGGCATCGCCGCGTCCGTAAAGACCCCACCTATAAAACAATTACATTATTTAACCCGCACGGTGAACGCCGTAAAAAATTAAATAAAAAAAGAATGTCAGAATTGCTGTTTTCTGTTCATCCTGCCTTCAAAAAAATGTGATCAAAAGTGATCAAAAAGTCGCATGTACTCCAAAATGGTACCAATAAGAACTAGAAGTCGTCCTGCAAAAAACAAGCCCTCATACAGCTGCATCGGCGAAAAAATAAATCAATTACGGCTCTTTACATGGCGACGCAAAAACAAATAATTTTGAAAAAAAATCGTTTTTACTGTGTAAAAGTAGTAAAACATAACAAAACTATATAAGTTTGGTATCGCCGCAATCCAAATGACTCACTAGATAAAGTTATTATGTTATTTATACCAAACAGTAAACGGCGTAAATCTAAGATGCAAAAAATATCTAATTGAAGAGGTCTTAAATGATTTCTAGCCCAAAGCACCGCCTCTATAAACAAGCTTATAAGTGTTATGGCTACGGTCGCGTACCGCCGCCTACCCTTAGCTATTGACGGCTGCGACCGCAGACCTTCCTCCTCTGGCCGACGTCTCCTTCCCGGGAGTCGTCGGCGCATCCGGCCGCTCTGTCCTGCTATGTCCGCAATGGGGCGCGCGCTGGTTCCCAGCCGTAAAGGTCCAGCGCGCGCATATGTAATTAATTCATTATTTCCCAGATCACCCTGGACTAAAAAAAGGGACCTGACCTTTCACTCTTTGCCTGAGCATTTTTTTTCCCATGTTCGTATTGCAAATGGTCCCTTAGTGTTATACTGTTTCCAGTATTTCCTGTGCCCTGCTACCCGCATCCTGTATCCCGTGCTGTTTTTTGTCCCTGAGCCTGTCTAGTGTTTGAGTCGTGTTGGACTGCCTGCTGTTATACACCACGTTTGGTGTCATCTGCCACTCCTGGTATCATCCACCACATCTGGCGCAACCTGCCACGCCTGCTGGAATACACCATGTCTGGTGTCATCTGCCATCCCTGGTATCATCTGCCACGTCTGGCGCAACCTGCCACATCTGGTCCCATCTGTGCCAGAGCCTCTGCCGCCATCTGGACTATCTCAGGTATCTTTATGCTATGAACTTCTTGTATAGACTTTGCATAGAGTGTGACTTTGCCAGCTGCCTCTCCGCTACGGTGGAGTGGCCGATCATAGACTTCTCCCAATTGATTAACCATCCTAATTTAAGGAGATAGAGAGTTTGATGAAGGTGGTCATGAAGAGTGACATCTGAATCTGCATTGAGGAACCAGTGGTCTAAGTATGGAATTATGGTAAAACCTTCTCTTAGAGAGACGACCCCTACCAATATTACCTTTTGAAAACAAAAGGAGCAGATGAAATCCCGAATGGAAAAGATGTAGACTGGAGTAGTCTTTTGGACCCCTGGAAGAGGATGGCTACCCTCAGGGATCACTGATGTGATGGAGCTATAGGGACATGTAAATAAGCGTCCCTTAGATTGATTGGCACCATTACACCCCCCTGTTTGAGGAGAGCAAGTACCGAATGAATTATTTCCATTCTGAAGTTTTTTTTCAGAATACATTTCTTCAGATAGCGCAGATTGACGATCATGCGCCATTTACCTGATGGTTTCAGGATTAAGAATATTTTTGAATAGACCCCTAGAGATCTTTCCTGAGGAGATACCTCTGTGAGGTCTTTCATAGAAATTAGTTCCAGAACAGAGGATCCCAGAATGGATTGCTGGATTGGAATGGATTGGTGGGTGTAAGGTGGTTGCTTCCCAGGCTGGAAGGTATTGTAATGTCTTAGACACTTCCCCACTGGAAACCTAGCCCCTGAAGTTAGATTTGGTCTTATTTGAACCACATCTTCTGTAATCTCTTCTCTGAAGTTCTTGTCCTGATCCATCACGAGGTTGGATGAACTCAAAGAAACAATGTTAATGCAAAGTTAATGTAAAATAACCATAAAGGAAAATTATAAAAGTATAATACGGAAAAACAACAACAGGGGTGGAGATTTGGGGTCATTATTTAGGCTCAGCCTTCCTCAAAAAGTCCACTTGTCCTGTCAGCTCGCAGAGTGAAGAAATTCTGCATCTGTTGTACTGCTGTAAGGGATTTAGGGGAATTGACTATTCACGTGGTTCCAATCAAATCGCAGTGTTTGCCATGATCGTCATCCATGGCTGACATTGCGTTTCATTGTCCCATTGATGTAGGACCAATAGTGGCGATGTATAAAAACTGTGGCAAAGGGAAAATGGCGCAGCACAGCACTGTATGAAGGTATTTGTGACTGTATGACTATATTAGCCAGATTTTCATGTCCCATGGACAACATTTTAAGGAGTACATAAGACAGATATAGTTGCACTTTATGACTGGGTATTCAGCCAGACATCCATTTGAACATTTTGAAGGCCATAAGAATACAAAAAAAATAACAAAAATTTGCAGACTCGCGCAGAACTACGTAGAGGAAAGGTCATTAGAAAATGGAGGGTAAATATCTTCATAATTCGACATCCTGCTTGACAATTCATAATGTAATTTAATACAGAGAATATAAGCAGATTGACCATCCATCACAATCCCCCCTTTTTCTTATATTAAATGACAGAAATTATAGATTATGATTATAAACCTCAAACAATATATTAATAGAGCCACAACTTAATAATGTAATGCCATCACCAATCTCAGGTTTGGGTATAGGGTCCCACCAGTGCATTGACAAGTCTTGTACATTCGCACCCTCTTGTCTTCACTGTCGCCCTTCGGGTAATCCACACAATTCTGGCGTCAGACTGTACGGTGGTGTCCAATGGGGGATTTATTATTACCCTCCTCCTGGTCACTTATCTTCTGCTGTAGAACACTTGGATGTTGCCGACGGGTTCACTTAGGTCTTTGCTTTACTTTGGCCATTGCTTTACTTTGACAATTGCTTATGTCGTCAGGACTTGATTTGGTCCTTCTCGTCCATCAGTCACCGTCTCTTGTTAGTATGAGTCAGCGGGCTGTACACAGCACCTTATACCGTGAGCCTGGGGTACGTTCCTTCGTAGACAGATTAGTTTAGTATTATGACTGCCACAAAACACTCCGCATCGAAATAGTTATCGCCGCGTCCGTCATAAACCCAACTATAAAACCATTACATTTAACCCGCACACAAAAAACAAACGCCATAATTGCTGTCTTCTGTTCATCCTGCCTTCGAAAGAATTTGATAAGCGATCAAACCGTCGCATCTACTCCAAAATGGCACCAATACAAACTACAAGTCGTCCCGCAAAAAAAAAAAAAGCCCTCATACAGCTGCATCTGCGGGAAAAGAAAAAAGTTACGGCTCTTAAAATATGGCGACAAAAGCAAATAATTTTGAAAAAAAAAAAGTGTTTACTGTGAAAAAGTAGGAAAACTTAAGAAAACGATACAAATTTGGTATCGCCGCTGAATAAAGTAGTTATTTATACCACACGGTAATCAGCGTAAAATTGAGAAAGCCAAAAAAAAAGCTAGATCTGTTTTTCCAGTACCCCACTAAAAAAACTTCATAAATTCTATGTACCCCAAAATTGTGCCATTATAAAATACTTGTCCCGCAAAAAAAACAAAAAAACAAAAAAAAAAACCTTGCAGCTATCTCGACTCAAAAATAAAAAAAAGTTATAGATCTTTGAATGAGACGATGTAAAAACATAAAAAAAATTGCTCGGTCATTAAGGTTTAAAATACCGTCGGTATTAAGGGATTAAACACTCGCACTTCATTGATTAGCACTTTAACCCCTTCCTGCTGCAGCCATTTTTCAAATTTATTTTTGTTTTTTCCTCCCCAGCTTACAAAAGCCATAACATTTTTATTTTTCCGTCGCTATAGTCCTTTGAGGGCTTGAATTTTGCTGGACGAGTTGTAGTTTTTCATAGCGACATATAATGTACTAGGAAACAAATTTGTGGGGTAGAAAATGACAAAAACAGCGATTCCTCCATTGTTTTTTTGCACGTCGTTTTTACGGAATTCACTGTGCAATTAAAATGTTAATTTTTGTGCGGGTCAATAAGATTACGGCAATACCAAATATAGTTTTTTTCTATATTTTACTACTTTTACAATTAAAAACCGAAGTGTAAAAAATAAAATGTACTTTGTCGCCATAATATTTTTATTTTTCCGTCGATTAAGTGGTATGAGGGCTTAGTTGTTGCGGGATAAGCTGTAGTTTTTAATTATATCATTTGTGTACATGCGACATTTTGATCACTTTTTGATTACCCAAAAAAATAGATTGGCGTTTTAAATAAAAAAAAAAAAAAACAAAAACAGAATCCCCACCTCCAAAAAATGTTCCCCCCGCCAATCATTGTCGTAATGCTAGCTCAGACTCAATTACCCTGATATAGACATGTAATACTAAAACTCACGGTAGACGATGATCACAAATAAGGAGAACTATTTTAGGGTAAAACTAGATTACCCCAAAAAAAAAAATTAGAAATAAGTTTTTTACTTTTTAGCTATTTTCAAACTTTAAGCCTAAAATTGCTAATAGCAAAAAGGAGGTGTATAAAGATATTAAAAAAAAATATATATAAAGCTGCATGGTCTACAGGAAAAAAACAAAAAAACCAAACATCACGTCGCTAGCCAAAATAAATAAGTTGTAGCTGTTTAACAAGTGCTCAAAAAAAGGGCTAAACGGTGTCTGCTCCTGAAGAATCAAAAACTGGTTCATATTTTTCATTTTTGTTTTTATTAGTCCCCCTAGGGGACATCAACCAGCAATGATTGGATCGCTTGCACGATATACTGCAATACTAATGTGTTGCAGTACATGGTGTTTGACAGGCTTCTATTAAGCCCTGCCAGACACCGCACTTAGGAGCACAAAGATGGCGTAACTGGGGGCCTTCATAACAACCATCGCCACCCTGCGATTGCATTGCGGGGGGGGGGCACGATGAGCTGTTAGAGGGGGGGGTCCCCCCACTCTTTCTATTTAAATGCTGCGGTCGCTGTTGACCGCAGTATTTAATGAGTTAAATGAGCGCGATCCCACTTGTTACTCTGAAGTGTCATCTGTAACTCTGAGCCCGTTCCGTACTTCCCCCTACCTGACTTTGGCGTATGGATATGTCAAATGTCAGGAAGGGGTTAATATACAGGAAAGGAAGGATAATATTTTGATACCTGTTAAGAATACGTCTGTATATACATGAAATGCACAATCTGTTGCACTTATTAAACCGCTGACACCAAGTTATATGAAATTGATAGTCGCATGTGGTGAATATGGAGTGTATATATATATATATATATATATATGTATCCCCTGGTTATACAGCTGATAATATTCTGTCCATCAGAACATTTCCAATATGCACAAACAGGTTTAATAAAATACTCAGCTCCTGCTAAGAGTAGTTTCTACAATATAGTGGGGAGACCTGCTAGCCACACACTCTTTTGGCTATGACCAAAAAGTTTCTGGGCACTTGTTAGAAAATCACTGGTTGAGCAATTCCCAGGGTGGACATTTTTTGTAATTGCTGAGTGAGCAATTTCCCCAAAGGCTGCTGGAGACTGTCGGGACTGAGCGTACAAACAAATCCGCAACCACAAATCTCATCAGCATCGAAAGCTACTCTGTTTTTCACCAGAGCCCACCGCAAGGCAGGATGGTTTGTGCTCCATAGAACCCAGGTTGTTTTAACAGAGTTTGGTGTTGGATAAGAGGTGCAATGCAAGCTATACGAGAACAGATAAGACAGCCCGAGGGTAAATAGAAAGTCCAAGTCAAAGCTAGGTGATATCAGGAGGTCCAAACCAGCCAGGAGCAGAAAGTCCAAATCATTAAGCAAAATCCAGGAACAAGCAGAGGTCCAGTTCCAAAAAGTCAAAAGTATAGGGTATAGTCAGTAGCTTGATCAAACAAATGCAGCAAGGAAAATCATAAGATAAACCTGGGCTGCTTCTGTGTTAAGTACTCCACCCAGAAATTAGACGTCATGATAATCTTATAAAGGGACAGACGTTTCCCAACAGCACTTCTACAAAGTTAATGGTCCTAGCTGAGAACAACTGCACACCACAACCTTTGCTTTATATACTAACCGAGTGGGGGACTTCCAGTACAGAGTGTTACCAGCAGGACTGGCTACGTGTTATTTAAACTAATCAAGAGGTAGCAAGAGGAAATCATACAAACTCTATTTGCTTAAAAACCACGTCCTAATACAAATGGATATGCAAAAACGCAGCCTAAGGTCTCATGTACATGGCAGTATTATGGCTTTAAAAAGGAGGTGCATGGGGCTTTCAGTGTTTGAGTCGATGAAATATAAAAGAATCTAATACAACATATATATAAAAAAATCCATGGAAAGCTCTATCAGATGCTGGTGGTGTTCATAGCATTGCTTCTAAGGGTGTCTATATACTTTAGAGCTCTTGACATGCTGGTGCATTTACTGACCAAGCCCTACAGGAAGTGATGGTGTACAGCCCCCCCCCCCACCAGAGTGACAGGAGAGCTCCATACGGAGTTTGAACTATAGTGTATAACGTAACTTCTTTTCTAGGCCTCCAGCAGTACAATGGAGCAGTCATTAATTCCATAATCTAACGAAATGACTCCGGTGACACTGTTCCAGTCTAACAAGCAAAGTTGACAAGTGAACTGCAAACATGAAAGGTCAACTTATATGGATTTCTTTCTGATTTCATTTGAATAAGAACCTCCAAATGCCTCCATCTGAGGATACAGTATGGGCCCAGAGAGATATATACAGTATATCCCATGTTATGAATTCACAAAATAATCTGCCTCTGGTATTGTGTGCCTTTAGGAGCCAGGATGACTCACTCAACACCAGATAAACCTCAAGTCTTTTATAGAATGCAGTCAACATTTAATGACTACTACGGACACACGCTAAGAACTAATTTAAACAGGGTTGTGGCCAATTCAAGGAGACAAGGATTAACCAAAAATGTTTTATTTTTTTACAGATTCTTTGTGGGAGAATCTTTTCAGAAGACATTTTCTAACCATAGTAAGACCAACAACAACAATTACTAAACTGACGGACACGATGGCCACCAGCACCCACAGCTGTAGAGGTTCATGTCCTGCTGTCATTCTGGAAGCTCCAGTGCGTCCTGCTCCGGAGATCTGGTTAGGCTTGTCTTCAGTCACTAGAAGTGGACCCAGTGTGGCCAGGCCATGTTTCTCTACAGGGGAACCTGAACAATGAAGAGTTGTAGACCATTAAGTAATCACAGCAACAATATATTGAGAAAAGTATTGAAAACCAAGACAATGTACAAGAATGGTCACCAACCATTGAAAAACTAATCCTAAGCATGCTTAACAGCTTTTGCCTGTCAAAACATACTGAGAGTTGTAGTCCTAACACCTGGTGAACAGCAGGTTGGAGAAAACTCATCCAGTCTACAAAGTTTAGAATAGAGGTCAAGGTCTTGGAGAACATCCTACCAAATCTAAAAGGGAAGAGTTTTGCACACTTTGTATTCTATTCTTGCAACACAACTATATTTCAATTAGGTTCGATCTAGTTTTTCACCAGGGAGACTCCACCTTATTAGCAAAGTACAGAATTATGACAAGGAGCGTGAGGGATATATCATGCACCTCAGTTTCACAGCAGCTTCAGCTAGTGCCCAAACCAATTCACAGTCAGCACTAACAATTAGGTTCTTCATTTTAATTAGGGAGGTCTAAGGACAATGTACTCACCAACATCTCTCTTCCCAAGTCCTCTGGGTCTTCCAAGTGAGGAGCCCCACGCCATTCTCTGGCCTGAAGCAGTAGCACAGTTCCTGGTGGTGCAGCACTGGCAGATCCCACTTGATCCTTCCACAGGTGACCAACTAGAAGAAACCAAGAGTCATCCAAGAGTTCCAGGCATTGAACATCACATACCATTGTTGTCAAAGACCCCACAAGGTGTTGTGCTGCCAAGGCACTCACCCTTTGTATGTGGTCTTACCTGCTGGTAGCCTTGTTGTAGGAGCAGGCCTTGTTTACTGGATCAGGGGTCTGGTTGATGTCGGCAGCTCTCAGAGAACATGTGATATAGATCTAGAACACAGTCAGAGTTCATGTCATGAGCCATTGACATTTACCAAAGTTGTCACTAAGAGCTTCTACTTGGCCCTCCTATACTCCCCCTCCCACTTCCATAGTAACACTTTGCAAACTGCAGTTCTCATTAAAATGTAGGGCTTTAGGTCATACACCTTCCACTAAACACTAGTGAGTGTGGGCAGTGCGCTAAGGTTTACAATCTTCTAAAGACTGCCAAGACAGTGCACGATCCCCTCAAAGGCCAAGCATGGTATAGAAGGCCACTTCCAAATTGAATACACGAGTTTAACTAACCTTTGTACATGTCATAGCGTGTTGTACCGGGACTATGAAAGTGCCACTTCTATTTTGTTTACTTGTGAAGTCTGATGTAAATCAGGTTTTACTTCAAGTCAAGAATTAGGGTATGTTCACACGGCCTATTTACGGACGTAATTCGGGCGTTTTTGCCCCGAATTACGTCTGAAAATAGCGCCTCAATAGCGCTGACAAACATCTGCCCATTGAAAGCAATGGGCAGACGTTTGTCTGTTCACACGAGGCGTATATTTACGCGCCGCTGTCAAATGACGGCGCGTAAATAGACGCCCGCGTCAAAGAAGTGACCTGTCACTTCTTGGGGCGTAATTGGAGCCGCTATTCATTGACTCCAATGAATAGCAGCGCTAATTACGGCCGTAATTGACGCGGCGTTCAAGCGCCTGCACATGCCGGTACGGCTGAAATTACGGGGATGTTTTCAGGCTGAAACATCCCCGTAATTTCAGCCGTTACGGACCCCCGCCGTGTGAACATACCCTTATAGTTTGTCAAGGATTAGTTAAACATGGCTGCTTACTTCTACATGTCCACAAGTTGTGTATGGTAATATATTCCATCCCCCTTCAATTCAATGGAGCACAGCTTCAATACCGAACACCCTGTGGGGCAAGGTTTTGGGAAAGCAGCCATGTTTTTCCATTCTTGGACAAAGGGTTTACATATCGGCCCAGTATGGTTTAAGTAAAAGTCCTCACCGTAGAGACATCACTGTCAGTGAACCTGAAGGCATCAACCATGAAGCGCAGCTTTTCAGCTTGTGGTCTGGGGGAGACAAAGACTGAGGAGGAATCTTCTTGCATACCATCCATCAAGCATCTGTAGAACAGATTTGGTTTAGATCATGGGTTCCTTGAAGATTAGTACAGAATTGATAATAAATACTGACCCATTGTTAGAGATAATCTCATAACGGGGACTGGAGGTCATATCTGGAGCAATGGTGGCCACACAGCTGTCAACAAACAGGGTCATCGGGACATGGTTCTGAACATCCAAAGAGGCTTCAATGTAGAACATGTCACCAAGTTGGAAGACTAGTGATGGACTGGGAGCATTCCAGTCCGCTGAAGATAAAATACTGGGGTATTAGCATAGGTCAGGAGTCTCTGCACCACTACCCTACTGCTGCAAAGAGACTTACCAGTCATTAGACGCAAGGAGAAGACCAGCCGCTCTTCTGTGGTCACCGTGGTACTGAATGGAATCCATGTTGGCTGGACTGCATTGCTGCTCACATTGCCATGTCTAGAGGTTAAAATAACTTGCGAGTTTTTAGCAAATCTCCTAGAAGTCTTTGAACATATCCTGTCGGCCATCGCACTTCAGTCATGAAAGGAGACTAGCCACTTGTAGTAAAAGCCTTAACGCTTATAAATCAAAACTACAAATAAGCATTTCAAGATGGATCCATGGTCGTAATAGCAAACATTTACCACCATTGTCTAGTCAAATATCAATAGTGCAGTTTGACCTCTTATGATCTTGAAATGTCAGTAGATCTTCGCGGTGCCAGGAGATGCTGACAGAAGCTGGTCTCCTTCACCCCATTGTAACAAACTCGCAAGCTCGGCTGAGGGGGCATATGGCTAGAAGTTAATTTGGGCGACAGTTAACATATGAATGGTGAGCTTTAGTCATTGTTTCCCCAACCAGTATTGAGATCTGTCACTAACAGTAGGGGTTGAGAACATTACTAGAGGGTTTCTCAGTTTGGAAATTACTGCCAAGTACAACATGTAGTTTATTTTTATGTATTTTCTTGCTGTATGGTAAATATACAAGCACTGGTTGCTAAACATTAAAATAAGTTACCATGGAAGGCCAGTCAAAGACTCCATGGAAAGTTTCAGGAGGAGCATTTAGGATCTCATGGACTATTGCCTTGTGGACTACCCAATTCACATTGAGGCTTCCACTTTGCCATGGAACTTTTTTACTAGTTTAATCTCCTCAAAAACAGAATGCCTGTAGAGACAGCCTACTGGTATTGACTCACCTTGGGTAGTAACACTGGATGGGAACCACAGCAGAGTTGGACCTAATAATTGGCACATTGCTGGAGGAAGTGGGGGTGTAGCGTAGGTTGGACGTGTAGATCAGCCAGTCAGAAGTCATCTTAAACAAGACATCACAAGATTAGTCATCTGGTTTATACATATAGAAAGGTGGTATTTGAAGAGGACTAAAATTTAGATGTTCTCTTCATAGCACAGACGAACAATTAGCCAAACTCCTCTGTACTACACCGTTATCTTAACTGCCATCTTGAAGAAATTTACAGGATAGCAGACATGGAAGGTAGTAAATGCCTAATAGTACTCGATGTCAGCAGTTTTACCGCCTACAGATGTAGTAGAGCGGTGTTGGTCTTTGCAATATTCATGCATTTTTTGTAGTAAACCCGGCAAACAATGAATTAAGAAAACCCACTTGTCTAGTGCACAAAATGCCAAGAAATGCATCTCACCTAGATCTGTTCCAGGTAGGGCTGGCAAAATCAAGACAAGCAAATACATGACATGATCTTTATAACAGCACTCTACTTGGATTCCACCTACATCATGTCCAACCTTCTGCAATTACATCATACACAAAGTATACACATCACATGGGGGATCGCAAAGCAAGATATATCAACAGAAGACATTTTGAGAACTAAAATTACTACTCCACTTACCTCTAGGCTGTTTCCACATTCTTGAAGGCCATTTACAAAAACCACAGTAGTATCTGTAGTCTGCAGTCCAGGACGGCAGGAACCCAGGGTCAGGTCTGAGGGCTTCACCAGCTTTCCATTCCCATAGAAGTCTCTGGTCACCATCACCACCAACCTGTCCTCTCCACACTGCACACTGATAGGGGAGTTTGGAGATTGTGTAAGCTGTCGTGGCTGAAGTTCTCCAATATACCTGGAGCCCCATCCAGTCTGAGCTGAAGACCAAGGGTTTCCTCTAGGAGAGCCCACTCTAGACACAGGTTGTCCAAGTCCTCTAGAAGATCCCCATCCAGGCTGATAATTCCTCCACCTAGGGTCTGACTGGCGCTGGTGTCTAACCAAGGAACTACTAAAGCCTGGTCCACAGAGAAGAACCACTAACAACCAACTCCACCTGACCCACAGCTCCATCCTGACTGCAGAAAAAGTTACACAAGGAGAGAGTAGAGGAGGCAGAACTTTATACTCCACCCATCACATAGTCACACCTTCACATGGAGCAGAACTTTATACTCCACCCATCACATAGTCACACCTTCACATGGAGCAGAACTTTATACTCCACCCATCACATAGTCATACCTTCACATGGAGCAGAACTTTATACTCCACCCATCACATAGTCATCTCTCCTCCTGACACCTCATTATTCTCAGCTGAGCACTTCTCTCATTAGTGGAAACCAAGACACAAGTACAAGGAGGCCAAGATATAAGTGATTGACAGGTCAAGATCAGAGAAGTTGGGATATATTCACATGGCGCGGTTTAGGTGCAGGATTGAAACAGGGTTGAGGTAGATTTCTCTGGGATATGAATGGTTGATTATTATTTTGTGTTCGGTATAAAACCACTTATTAAGGTAGAAGACGCAATGTGGACAACTTGTGTTGATAACAGAGTTTTTTCTCCTATTATTTCTGATACAGAACTGCTTTGAAAAACCGTGGGCATATTGACAGGAAGTACATCAGAAAAGTTCATATAACCGCGTTCAAAACCGGATGAGAACCACAAAACTGCGCTAAATCACTCAAATAAAAAAAAATGCTCTGTAAAAGCGCATGTACTTTCAGATGCAGTTTGCCGATGCATTTTTTTGATGCATCTCAACCGCACCATGTAAATATACACGTAAAACCCCCAAAATTGTGGTTTGGGACATCAGGGGCCTCACATCTTTCAGGTCTACGTTGTCCGGAAGTAACAATGTCCCCTCTGCACATGATTGAGGTAACAGGGCGACTTTTGTGCTGCACAAGGATGACCATGAAAGTCCATGTGGGAAATAAAGTCTCCTGGGGAGATATATCCTTTTGACAGGGATTCCGCACGCGCATAAGCTCCTGTGATTGGGGCTAATCAGCGTCCGTTCCGTGGCACATTAACTGGCAATCTGCGTCAACACATGGATTCCCCTTGAAATGTGCGTCTCTTTTGCCTTAATTTTAACTGCACCCTTTTTGTAAAAAAATAAAATGATTTTTGTACCCTAATAATAGTCGTAAGTTCTGCTGCAATTTTTGGTGTAAAGACATTAGAAGGCATTGGTAGGTCATTTTGACTGTGTTAGCACCATTTTTTTTTTTATTATTATTTTTTTTTGCATTTTTTGGGGGATTCATTCACACAGTGCAGTTTTTGGTGCAGTTTCTGATGCAGTTTTTTTTTAAGCTAAGCCTGTAGTGAGTCTAAAGGAAGAAAAGGTATAAAATGTGTGTGGCTCAAAAAACGAACCCAAATCTGCACCAAAAACTGCGTATGTGAATCTGGCCTATGCATTTTTTGTAACAATATCAGGAAAGTATTTGGCTATGTTCACACAAGGCGGATATGCTGTGCATAAGTAAACAGTGTATCCGCCCTGGAACACGCAGGGGATTCTGGACCAAAAAAAACCACACCAAATTGTGGTGCAGTTTTTCGGTCGGGGTGTCCGTTGCAGAAAACTGCAGGTAAAAAAAAAAAAGCTTATACTTATTATACTTACCCGAAGTCAAGGTGACGCGTACATCTGTCGTCCTGCAGCCCGGCCTCCAGGGATGACGTTTCATCCAATGTGACTGCTGCAGCCTGTGATTGGCTGCAGCGGTCACATGCAGGGAATTTCAGGGCCCCATACAGCTAATTTTTCTGGGCCCCCCTTTTACTGCTCGCGGGAAAAAGACGCCGACGCCTCCCATTGAAATCAATGGGAGGCATTTTCGGGCCGTTTTTGACGAGTTTTGCGACGCAAAAACCAGATGTCCAAAAACGACACATGTAAACATACCCTCACCTGGCCAAAAACACACACAAACATCTAGGACCTTGAAGGGGAGGAGTTTATGCAAATATGTCCCAAAGAGGCTGTTTTGGGGATGGTTTGTTGGCGGAGCGGGGAGGGGCTTATACAATGTCCCACAAATGGGGATTCATAAGTTGGGACATATGCGATAGGCCAAAGTTTTGTAGGAATTTTTTTTTCCCACCAAAGCCAGGAGTGGATACAAAACGAAGATGCGCTTTAGTTTAGAATGTAAATCTGTTCTCCTCAGTCCTGCAGGCAGCACAATAATGGGGTATAAGTATAGAGGAATGATCGAGGCACTCACCGGACTGGCAACACAATTTCTTTATTTGTAAAGATCTCGGTCCGGATGTGGAATTGCCCAATAATGGGGTATTTCTGCCCCTGTGAACTGATAGGACAGATGGAATTTTTAATTTAATCAAATTAAATGCTAATTAACTAGAGCCACCTCCCCACATAAGGACATCTAGCCTCTCTTAGGCTCCATGCACATGGCCGTAAAAAAAAATCCACAATTTGCAGACCGCAATACGGTCCGCAATTACGGACCCACTCGGTTCTATTGGCAGTGGACACCTTTCCGTATCGCTACGGAAAGGTGTCCGTGCCATAGAACCGTGCCAGGAAATATGGAGCATGTCCTACTTTTCGGATTTTACGGGCCGTGCTCCCATCCTCTGTATGGGAGCATGGCACGAAAATGCGGGCATCGGTGGCTGGCCGTGCCTATATTCACAGCCCGCGGCCAGCCACTGTGTGTGTGAGGCCTTACCCTGTGCTTTTTTCTGTCCTGTGTGGACTTAGACTTGCTTTGCTCTGCTTGTTTGCTTTACATTATGTGTCTGTTTTTATTTATTATGCTGGACTTCCTAGATTGAACCTGGCAGGTGTATGTAGGGTGAAGCTGCTGCTGGCAGTCTGCTATTGAATGTTTTAGCTTATTGTTGCACTAATGCACATTAACCTTTTTCTCCCTCTAGGCAGTCCGAGTTAGCGTCTTTTGGGACATTCCGCGTGTTGGGGCGAAGGCGCCCTGAGGTTTTAGTCTTTCTTAGATAAGAGTTTTCCTGAGAAAATGAATATTTGTATGAAGAGGTCTCTTCTTTTGTTTTATGACTGCATCCTATTCTCTAAAATATCTTCTGTTTGAAACTAGGTTCCTTTGTTTGGAGATGCAGTAGACAAAGCTTCGCCTTTCTTTAGCTCCAGTTCCCACTATTTATACTAATCATAGTGCTACACTGTCTCACTTAATTTTATACTTATTTCTTGTGAAACCAGATATGTATTTTTTCTTTCTTGAGAGTAAGAGATCAGGAAGGTTGAGAATTTATTATTTCCTTAAAGAAACAAAGACTTGAAATCCACCAAACCAACCTGGGTAGATCAAGTGTATTGTTAGATCTCTGATCCAAATCATCTTTCTAGAACCCACTGTAAAGGATCTGCCAGGCACAGCTTCTGTATCTACGCCCATAGGTAATCAGTCTGCACCTGCTTCTATGTCTGTGAGACTGACTCCATCTTCCACCACTCAGGATGGCAGGCTTAGGAGTGGGAGAGCCTATCGCAGCCTGGCCAGACGGAGCTAGCTCCCGCCCTCTGTCTAATTATACCTGCCTTTCCTGTTCCTCCTTGCTTGTGATTCTTCTCGTTTGGTTTCCTGGCCCTGCTGCAGCTTCTTGAACTATTTGTCCCTGCTTCATATTGACCCTGGCTTACTGACTACTCTCCTGCTCTGCGTTTGGTACCTCGTACACTCCTCGTTTGACTCGGCTTGTTCACTACTCTCCTGCTCTGCGTTTGGTACCTCGTACACTCCTGGTTTGACTCGTTCACTTCTCTTGTTGCTCACGGTGTTGCCGTGGGCAACTGCCCAATTTCCCTTAGCTTCTGTGTACCCTTGTTTGTTTGTCTGTCGTGCACTTATTGAGCATAGGGACCGTCGCCCAGTTGTACCCCGTCACCAAGGGCGGGTCGTTGCAAGTAGGCAGGGACTGAGTGGCTGGTAGATTAGGGCTCACTTGTCTGTTTCCCCACCCCTATCATTACACCCACTCTACTAGAGTAGTGTCCACCTCATTTCTCTAGAGCCCGCTATACTAGAGTAGTGTCCACCTCATTTCTCTAGAGCCCGCTCTACTAGACCAGTGTCCACCTCATTTCTCTAGAGCCCGCTCTACTAGATCAGTGTACACCTCATTTCTCTAGAGCCCGCTCTACTAGATCAGTGTACACCTCATTTCTCTAGAGCCCGCTCTACTAGACCAGTGTCCACCTCATTTCCCTAGAGCCCGCTTTACTAGAGCAGTGTCTACCTCTTGGACTGAATAAAGTCTGATCCAGCTGGATCAGATTTGCTGTGCAGATTGGAGATCGCACTTAATATTTATCAACCATTATAGGCTGAATTTTTGGTTCTCCGAGGAGATGGCTCTTGAGCGGTTAATTTTGGATTCCACCAGAAAGAGGGCCCTCCCTATGGAGTTACTTCGTGCTAAATCCCTATTATTGTGCTGCTGTTCGGACTAAGGCAAAACAGATTAATGTTAGAAATGTACACTTCCCTTACGTCCCCCACTTTACCAGCAATAGATGGGGATATAGAAAGAAATCCCTATGAAGGGATACATACCGCAGACCTCAGAATTGACTGCCTAAAGATAGTTTCTACTGAGGATCTCCCTTGTAGCCTGTAATGGCTAATAAAAGTATTGGGTGTAGAGCAAGACGCAGCATAACATATTTGATCGATCGGCACACAGAAGCTTTTGGCAACAATTTTAGCTACAGATTTGGTAGAATGGGC
The DNA here is from genome assembly GCF_050947455.1 of Rhinoderma darwinii. Lineage (NCBI taxonomy): Eukaryota > Metazoa > Chordata > Amphibia > Anura > Rhinodermatidae > Rhinoderma > Rhinoderma darwinii. The sequence goes on from NC_134689.1 coordinate 420,303,046, forward strand.
CCTAATGCCTAAGGGTATGTGCACACGGTAGCAGGTTTTTACGTCTGAAATGACAGACTGTTTTCAGGAGAAAACAGCTGCCTCGTTTCAGACGTAAATGCTCCTCCTCGCATTTTGCGAGGCTTCTCTGACAGCCGTAAATTTTGAGCTGTGCTTCATTGACTTCAATGAAGAACAGCTCAAATTACGTCTGAAAGAAGTGTCCTGCATATAATGTATATAAGTGTCCTGCATATAATGTATGTAAGTGTCCCGCATATAATGTATATAAGTGTCCCGCATATAATGTATATAAGTGTCCCGCATATAATGTATATAAGTGTCCCGCATATAATGTATATAAGTGTCCCGCATATAATGTATATAAGTGTCCCGCATATAATGTATAGAAGTGTCCTGCATATAATGTATATAAGTGTCCCGCATATAATGTATATAAGTGTCCCGCATATAATGTATAGAAGTGTCCCGCATATAATGTATATAAGTGTCCCGCATATAATGTATATAAGTGTCCCGCATATAATGTATATAAGTGTCCCGCATATAATGTATATAAGTGTCCCGCATATAATGTATATAAGTGTCCCGCATATAATGTATATAAGTGGCCCGCATATAATGTATATAAGTGTCCCGCATATAATGTATATAAGTGTCCCGCATATAATGTATATAAGTGTCCCGCATATAATGTATATAAGTGTCCCGCATATAATGTATATAAGTGTCCTGCATATAATGTATATAAGTGTCCAGCATATAATGTATATAAGTGTCCCGCATATAATGTATATAAGTGTCCCGCATATAATGTATATAAGTGTCCCGCATATAATGTATATAAGTGTCCCGCATATAATGTATATAAGTGTCCCGCATATAATGTATAGAAGCGTCCCGCACATAATGTATATAAGCGTCCCGCACATAATGTATAGAAGCGCCCCGCATATAATGTATATAAGTGTCCTGCATATAATGTATATAAGTGTCCAGCATATAATGTATATAAGTGTCCTGCATATAATGTATATAAGTGTCCCGCATATAATGTATATAAGTGTCCCGCATATAATGTATATAAGTGTCCTGCATATAATGTATATAAGTGTCCAGCATATAATGTATATAAGTGTCCCGCATATAATGTATATAAGTGTCCCGCATATAATGTATATAAGTGTCCTGCATATAATGTATATAAGTGTCCTGCATATAATGTATATAAGTGTCCTGCATATAATGTATATAAGTGTCCTGCATATGATGTATATAAGTGTCCCGCATGTAATGTATATAAGTGTCCCGCATATAATGTATATAAGTGTCCCGCATATAATGTATATAAGTGTCCCGCATGTAATGTATATAAGTGTCCCGCATGTAATGTATATAAGTGTCCCGCATGTAATGTATATAAGTGTCCCGCATGTAATGTATATAAGTGTCCCGCATATAATGTATATAAGTGTCCTGTATATAATATATATAAGTGTCCCGCATATAATGTATATAAGTGTCCTGCATATAATGTATATAAGTGTCCCGCATATAATGTATATAAGTGTCCCGCATATAATGTATATAAGTGTCCTGCACTTCTTTTGACGAGGCTGTATTTTTACGCGTCGTCGTTTGACAGCTGTCAAACGACGACGCGTAAATGACAGGTCGTCTGCACAGTACGTTGGCAAACCCATATGTTTGCCGACGTATTGTAGCCCTATTTTCAGACGTAAAACGAGGCATAATACGCCTCGTTTACGGCTGAAAATAGGTTGTGTGAACCCAGCCTAAGGGTAGAGTTGACGTAGGCTTTAGATATAGTTTTTTTGATCCAGCATTATATAGAAGCCTTTGATGCCTTTCTTTTCCCTTGTTTAGCCCCACAAGAGTAACTATGAAATTCACATCCTTTCGAAACCTTTATGTTATTGCTAAGTAAATCTTTAGGCAACCTGACAGATCCCGAAGTTCCCAATGGAAAGATTCCTCCGAAGAGGTACCAGCTTGGAGAACAGGCAAATTAATTACCAGGCTGATGTTCGAGACTGAAGGGATCTTGGGCCTAAAGGAAGGCAGAAACCTGAGACAAACTTTATCTAGGTCAAAAACAAGAATGCTTCCTCTGAACTCAAGGCTTGTAGTGCACCTACTCTCTTAGCCGAGTTTATTGCCAGAAGACAAGAGACCTTATAACACAAAAGTTGGTGCTAACAAAGCTCCAAAGGGTGAACCACAATCTTTTGAGGACTAAGGGAAGGTCACTTGGAGCTACAGGTTCTGACATTCTAGGGCTCAATTTTGGTATGACTGTTAAAGGTCCCTTGACAAGTAGATCAGCGGCATATCTGACTGCAAATTAAGCGGATAAAACAGCTAGGCAGCGGTGTATCTAAAGGCACATGGGCCATGGTGCAAAAGTCCTTCATGCCCCCCAACTTCTCTTCAGCTTTCAGCTGCATCGCTGGGTCTTCTAAGTGACTCATCGATGCAGCACTAGCAGCCAGGGCCGAGTTAAAGTTGTAAAACGTCAGGGAAAATAGCCCCAACACATATTTTGCCACCTCCTATGCCCAGACCCGATTCTGGAGCGAGGAGGGTAAGTATACTGTTACTATAGTAAAAGGGGCCCATGTAGTTTATTACATAGGCCCAAAGTTGCTATAGCAACTGTGAATATACGTGGTATGGGGGGCAGTGTGCCCCCCTGGCTTCAGGGCCCATTCGAAATAGCTACATCGCTGGATTAGAGCAATGCTATGCCCATGCCTGTGTGCCTCATGTCTCCCATATATTGTGCTTCACTCACGAGTGCTACACTGCAGTTGTCACAGGCTCCTAGCAGCATAAAGGAAACTTTTCTATAGATAGCAACTTGCCCCAAAGTAATGAATTTACTATCCTCTTCCTTGTGCCGCACCATAAAATTGTGGGCCAGGACTACAGCAAACACTCAGACACTCTCCAGTGACACCAATGAAGAGGAGGTGAAGCAAGCAGTGCTTCCTCCCCTAGCTTGCCCCGCCTCCCTATACTATGGCCAACCAGGTTAGTGCACAGGAACATCATGCACCCCCCTTCCCGGGCTCTCATGGACAACACAGCCTGCCCACGTCCTGGCCAGCTATCATCCTAAGCAGTGGGACACCTTCCTCGGCAGCACTTTCAGGAATGTGGGCGGGCTCTCCTGACTCCCAGAAGGCGTTGACAGGGTGGAGTCAGCAACAAGGGGCGGAGTCAGCGACTCCTGGGCGAGTGTCGCTGACTATGCCCCCCATTCGCCACTTTCTGGGAGTCAGGAGAGTCGCCCACATCTTGCCCTGTAGTCCACTGCTCCTGCCCCAACCCCAGCATAAGTTACGTCGCTGGGTATCAGAGACTTAAAAAAGACTCATATGATTTGCCAGAGTGCACAGTGTGGTAAGGGGAGCCTATGGGCCCCCTCGGCTTCGGAGCCTGGTCACAACTGAAACCCCTATAACTACACCACTGCAGCTAGGTGAAATTTAAGAGTTGAAGGGCAGAGACCTTTCTCAAACCCTGCTTGAAGAAACTCTAGTACACTCTCTGTTGTAGTAAGGTTGATAAAAATCGTCCGCACATCAGCCCAGTCTATGAAAATCTTCTTGATCCGGACATATGACTTATTAGTTGTCGAACCTCTGGAATTGCTATGAGTGTTTATTAGGCCGGTACATAACTTTCTGGATATTAAAAGGGCCCATCAACCTCCAGGCTGTCAGCTTGAGTCTCAGGAGGTTGGAACAGAGTTGGTTGCCCTAAGACACCAAGTCCTACGACTCAACTGCATTAGTTAGGAGAACCAGACTCTCCTTGGCCAGTAAGGTCTATAGTCTTGTCTGTTTTACTTTTACAGAACTGCCTTCTAATAAGGGAAGGATATCGCGAAGAGCCAAATGAATGGCTCTCAGGTCCCAGAAATTGGTGGACATGCTGCTCTCTGCGGAGACCATAAGCCCTGGACCATAAGAGTATGTAGGTGAGCTCCCTAGCCTAGCTGGGAAACGTCTCTGTTGATAATTCGGCAATGAACAACATTCCGTTTGTGGGATTCTTCCACCATCTCAGAGAAATTCCTTCCTCTGGAGAAAGATGACAAGAGTTGTTTAACCCTTTCAGAGTCATGTCCAGCCTGGCCAGGAAATCTGATTGAGGAGGTCTCAAATGACCTCTGGCCCAAGGCATTGCCTTTATAAATGAGCTCATGAGGTCAAGCATTCTGCATATCGTCCTGAGTGATACTTTCTTCACAGATTCCAGGAAGGTGATAGCCCGATGGGTACTCTTCAGGCGACATTGAGGAAGAGACACTGTGAGATCTTCTGAATTGATCACATACCCGAGATATACTGTAATACCTCTGTGGATGGAGTGATCATAAACTTCTCCTGTTTGATTATCCATTGTAATTTGCGGAGAAGAGAGAGAAACTGATAAGGATGGTCCTAGAGAGTGACATCTGACTCTGCTTTGAGGAACCAGATGTCTAAGTATGGAATTATTGTAATAACTTCTTCTCTTAGGCTGGATTCACACGACCATGTTACATCCGTAATGGACGAAACGTATTTCGGCCGGAAGTCCCGGATCGAACACAGTGCAAGGAGCCCCTGCCTCTCCGTGGAACTACTGTCCGGTACTGTAATCATGTTTTCAGTATGGGACAGTTGTCCTGCAGCGAGGCAGGGACTCCTAGCATCGTACATAACTATGATGCTAGGAGCCCTGCTCCCTGCACTGTGTTCGGTCCGGGACTTCCGGCCGAAATACATTCCGTCCATTACGGACGTAACATGGTCGTGTGAATCCAGCCTTAGAGAGACGAGACGACCACTACCGATATTACCCTTCCTGATATTACAAATTCCCGAATAAAAGAGCCGTAAATTAGAGGTGTTTTATGAACCCCTTAAAGAAGACTGCCCTTTTGAATCTCTGATG